>NW_027497834.1:0-131333 GCF_021521415.1 Bidens hawaiensis
ATAGATTTAAACGCGAAAGATAGTTACAAACCAAGCATTGTATCATCCGTTAAGCCGAAAAAGACATACCAAACACTTATTTGAAATGTTTTAAGCGATCCTTGAAAATGTTTTCGATTTTTATAAACGTATAGTATGTTTTTATAATTCTACACAAAACTAGCCGAAAAACACTCGTTTTCGCACTGTTTAACGCACCCGATAAGTTTTTCGCGCCAAAAACCGAACCCGATATAAATTTGGACTTGGGCTTTCACATATGGGCTTGTAAAAATCGGAAACTTGGGCTAAAAAGGGCCCAAAGGGGCCCAAAAGAACTCCTGGCCGCAACTTTACCCCACCCCCTAAGCAAACTTTTTTTTATATTAACACATGAGATATTTGTTTTAAACATAGAAAATTGTGAAGATAACTTCTGGAGTCTCTCATCTTCAGCAATAACTCAAGAAAAATTAGGTAATTTGATCAGTTTTCTCGTTTTGAGTTTGATTTAATTAAGATTAATCACATATAAACATGTTTTAATTGTTAAAAATCATAGTTAACCATGTAAGACCCTCAAAAATCATTCAAAAACATACTTTGATGCTAAACGTAGTTTCAAATCAGAATCATGATCTTTATTGGCCATAAACACGGATTAAAGGGTTGAAACGGCATTTTTTACGGTTCAAAAGTTCGTTTTTGTGCACCAGCCGAAACCCTAAGTCAAGGGCTGTAATTGTAGGTTCCCTGCCGGATCAACACAGGATTATCTCGTAACACGAGGGTGCGGAATCCCCTACGTATACGATACGAGTGTTTAGACGAGAGACACGTAAAGGAACACGTAACACGTAAGACAAAGGTGACTTTTCTATTAGAGGTGAATGCCAATCACATCGAAACCCTACTGCGGCTTACAAGACGAACACCCCAAAAACCTACAAACTGACGGCGCAAGTTAGGTTAATATAACACGACAACTTCGCCTAACACCTTAGGCAAAGTTGTCCCTAACTTCGCCAGAAGCTAAGTTCGCCAAAACCAAAAACAAAAGTAACTAGTTTATCACGATAAACCAAACATTGTAATGATTACAGACACGATAAACTCGAGACAAATGAACTATTGACACAATGCACCAACAGACTCCCCCTTGGCAGTAGCTTCATTTTTCTTACATCTTCGTCTCGTCATGTAATCCAAAAAGCCATACCTTCCATCTTCAAGCATGTACACCTTGTCTCACACAAACTGAGACCACCCTTTGATATTTCTACCACGAGCTATCCTTTAATGCATCTGATAGTTCTTTGGTTCAATCTGACTGATAAAGCAAGCATACAAGCATTCATTCATAATACCAGTGTCTTTAATGCTTGCATACACACATGTGTTTTCTTCCAAGCTCCTTCTTGTTCGTACTCCATCGGAAGGACTGCCGATTACATTCTCCAGGGGATGATCCTTGTGGATTCTGGTGGTTTGGACAGGACCAACCGCTAAGTCTTCTCCAAGATTTTGAGAGATTTCATCTGAATTGTGTTGAGTGTGAAATGGATTGATAAAGTCATCACCACTTGAAACAGCATGAGGTTCATTGAGCTGTGGACGATGCAGAAATGCCTCATCTTCATCGAGTAGCATCTGAGTTGCCATTCTTTCTTCTGTATCTGCAAAATCAAAAGAAGGTAAATTAAAAGATTTGAATAGTGTATCATAATCGAAAGCCTCTGCTGGTCCCGTGCTAGGCTTTGGTGATTTGTAACTTGTAATGTCAGTGTTACAGACCACCTCAACCTTATTGTTCGATAGATTAAAGACTCTTTTGTTGGGTGACCCAACTACGTAGCCAACAAGAAAACCTTCATCAGCTTTCTCACCAAATTTTGAGTTAGTCTTTAAGATCGAACATGGGGACCTAAAAGGTTCCAGACCTTTCAAATTTGGCTTTCAACCATGCATTAATTCATAACAAGTTTTATGTAATCTTTTGACCGTTAAAACACGATTAAGGATGTAGAAAGTCGTGGCAACAGCCTCAGCCCAGAATACCACGGGAAGTTTAGCATCTGCCAGCATAGTCCTGACCCCCTCAATTAAAGTTCTGTTCTTCCTTTCAGCTACTTGTTGGTACATGATGTCAGTAGTTCAGTATATAGTGTTTGTAATCGAGTCGTTTGGATTTGTATTTTGTATGTAGCGAAGTTAGATTACAAGTTCGCTAATACAGGCGAACTTGATGAGTAAGCGAAGTTAGGAACAACTTCGCCTGAACATGCCAGGCGAAGTTGTCGTGCTTATTAGTATAGGTTACGGCTGAGATGTTAATCAGTTTTTAGTTTACGTGTAAAGAGTTGTGTAATCAGTGATTGATATCACGTGTTTCCAGTTGCAATATACAACGTGTCTTTGCTTATTGTAACGTGTGTTCAATCGTGTTAGCTCGTATCGTCTTCTACGCTCGTAACGTCTTACGTAGGGATTCCGCACCTACGTAGAACGAGATATTCCGTGTAGATCCGGCTGGGAACCTACAATTGGTATCAGAGCTTTTGCTCGTGATTGTGTGGTTCGGGATTATCACGCGGGTGTAGTAATCGTTCCGTTCGACTATTCGCGGGACGAGTTTACCGAGTTTTTGTGTCCTACTCACCTCCCATCATCATAAACAACCCATTACACCTTCACAAACCTTGTAAAATCTAGAAATCAAACCTGCAAAACCATCGTGTTCATCAGGCGAACTTGCCGTCACTGTTTGTAGGGTTTAGGCGAAGATATAAGGTTAAGCGAAGTTATCCACAACTTCGCCTACCTTCTCAAGTTCGCTTATCTCAAGCAAAGTTACCCACAACTTCGCCTACCTCACAAATTCGCTTACCTTAAGCGAAGTTATACACAACTTCGCCGAATCAGACAAATTTAAAAAAAAAAAAAAAGAGTTTTCGTCTGTATGGCCAGGGGTACACGATTATTGTGAGACCGAAGACGTTGTTCCGTCAACGAGTGAAACTTGTTATCTCTTGGTCTTACGTGTCAACTCTGGATATGGAGTTGAGGTTGTGAATGGGATATTGATTGAAACTGGATATTGACACATATTTGGGTGTTTGTGGGCAAATGAAATAGTTGTTGTTCGAGGATGACCAACTGAAGAAAGTCAAATTGAACTGAAGGTTTTCGTCATTACTGGATTGCGGTCAGAACAGATTATTTATGTTATTTTCAAGGCGTTCGAGAATTGGATCCTGAAATGTGATGCTTATTTATTAAAGTGAAAATTCTGGAACAAGTTGGATTTAATCAGGAATTAAAGTGTTTATGTTCTTGATCGTTATCCCTAGTGATTGAAGATGCTTCGGATTAATTAATGGTCATGTGTGTTAGATTCTGTCAAGGTGGTTTTGTGATGAAATTGATCACTTGATGTTGAGTAGTTGAAGATTAAACCTTATCGTATGCCGAAGTGTTGGTGAAGTTGTGGAGGGAGCCCAACTTCACGTGTTGGTGAAGTTAGAAGAACTTCACGTGTGGTGAAGTCAGAAGGACTCACGTGATTGGTTGAGATGATCAATTAGGCACGGGGATGCATGCATTTCAAAGACCTCAATCTATATAGTCGGAGAAGCTTACACTGAAGGGGAGATCTGATGTGGAAGACGCCGGGTGATTGGTAGATTTGTGAAGCTACATGACAGTTTCAGACACGGCTGGTTGAAGAGCAAACAGAAGATCATCAGTTAAGAGGGAGTCTGGTAAGGGAGCGAAGTTCAGAATCAGCGAAGTTCAGACTTAAGCGAAGTTATCCTTAACTTCGCCTACAGTACTGTTAAGAATAAAATTTTTATTTTTCGGGTTTCTTTGTGTTTCGTGAAAGATGACTTCAATAAATATTACGGAACTGGTGAAGATGGAAGTGGAAGCGGGTTCAGCTACAAAGGCACCAAAGATGCTTAAGGGAACCGATTTTGTAGCGTGGAAGGATCGGTTTGAACAGTATGTTAAGTACCAAGATGCTAAGATGTGGGTGTGCATACAAGATAGATACATTCCACCAACTGCTGAGTATGAGGGTCGTGATCAGATTAAGAAATACAACAAGATGGAAGAAGAAGAAAAGAAAATGTATGAGGCTGAAAGCAAAGCTCATGCAGCGATAACAATGGCTCTTCCACAAGAGATTCTTCACACCTTCAGGAAGTATAAAACTGCTAGAGAGCTATGGGAAGCACTTGAAAACCGTTTTGAGGGTAATGTGGGGATTCGCGCATCAAAGATTAAACTACTTAAAACTCAATTCTCGGTGTTCAAGTACTTGAAGAATGAATCACTTGATGATATCATCACTAGATATTATCATCTGATGACCGAACTCAGCAATTATTCCATTGCTTACAAAGAAGATGAGATCGTGGAAAAGCTTCTTGATGCTCTCCCACCGAAATGGGAGATGTACACTGTCTTGATGAGAGAAGACAAAGAGTTTGCAGACTATGACTTGGAAACAACAGTCAACAAACTACGAACTTTTGAACTTAACATGGTTCGAAAAGAGACACCAACCGATCAGGTTCAAGATCCAGGAATGTATGGTGCAAAAGTTAACTCAAGTTCAAGTTCGAAGTCTGAATCATCTGCTTACTACTCAAAGGGAGAGTCGGGCGCTAACTCAACACATGAAGGTCATGTATCTCTCAACATGACTGGTGATGTGTGTTTTGTAGCTGGTGGATCAAATGCTTCTAAACCTCAAGCAACCAAGGGTAGTTTTTCCTCAAGTGTTCCTAACAACAACTACTCTAAGATGCCCATGAGTGTTAAATCTGCTGAACAACAGTTTGCACTCTATGCATCTTTCATTGCCTCATATGAAAATTACATTCAAGGTAAGATTGTTGATCCTACTACTTTAGATGAAGACTATGATCAGATCAATGCTGATGATCTGGAAGAGATGGATCTGCAGTGGCAGATGGCGATGATTGTAAGGAGGGTTAAACGGTTTATGAAGAAGATTGGTAGGAAGTTTGTTGGTGAAAGACCAGGTTTTGACAAGTCAAAGGTTCGGTGTTACAACTGTCAACAGAATGGCCACTTTGCAAAAGAGTGCACAAATGAACGTGTTGAACGTAGTCAGAACAGGTCTACACAGCAGAGTGGGGGTGGTAATGAGAATAGAGCCATGATATCCAGACAGAACGGGGAGTACAACTGGAATCTGCATGTTGAGGAAGTGTTTGAACAGGCTAATTTGGCGAACATCGAAATTGCAGAAAGTGAGAAGGTGACTGGAGAAAATCAAGCTTTCATGGCCGATGTGACAGATCAGCTCTCCGAGGTAAGTACTAAACTCCCTTGTACTAAATGTGAAAATCTGTCTGAACAATTGACAACTATAACTGATCAGTTTGTTAGTTTGGATGCTCAATTTAAAACATTAAAAGAAGATCATCATTTCACTAAAGCTAGAGAAAATAGCTATAAGGTAAAAATAAAAGCTAGTGAGAAAGATATTAGAAGTCTTAAAGCAAGTCTAGCTGAAAAAATACAAGTAATTGATCTTAGCTATGAAGTATTAGAAGAGAAAACCAAACTAATAGCTGAAAGGGATAAACAGATAGCTGATCACCAGGTGAAAGTGGTGGAACTTAACAGAAAACTTGAGCAATTTAGAAATTCCTCCGCTATACGTGATCACCTCGTTAGTGATCAAGGTTCCCCAGTTAAAAGGGGAGGAATTGGATATCATGAAGTTCCACCACCTTACAATCATAACTATACTTATGATCCTAGTAATCAGAAATCTGTTGATGTTGATTTTGGTCAGACAGTTCCGGTTAAGGTTACTATTAAAGAACCAGAAGTTAGTAAAGGCGAAGCAAGTAAGCCTGTTTTGAGTGTTAAGATTTCTGTACCTAGTCCAGTCTCATCAAATTCGGACAAGACATCCAAGTCGAGTGAGACAAAAGTAGAGGCAGTGTTACCAAAAAGTGGAGAGGAAAATAAAACAAATGAAAAGAATTCTCCACTAAACCCGTATGTCCCACCATATCTGAGACAAACGGGCAGTAATGCAGCCTCAACATCTAAAACAACTATTGAAAAGAAAGTTGAACACAGGAGTTGTTTCAGATGTAATCAATTAGGACACCTAATTGCTGATTGCCCTCTGAAGCCGAGATTCAGAGGTATGAGGTCTTCAAAAACTGAGAATAGAACTAACAGTAATCACTATAATGGTAAAAATGAAAACTCATCAAAGTTCAGAAATTGGACTAATCCAGGTTTTCCAAGAAATCGATCTCAGTTTTTCCCTGTTAACAACCAAATCATGAGTAATAATTCATTTAATTCACGAAGGTTTGGATGGCCTCATAGTCAATCTACAAGAAGGTATCCTTTTAGGACTTACAGAAATTATTCTGATACTAACTTTGGACAGCCAAAGTACGGGATGTATCGACCCAAGACCAATAGGTCTTGGGTCCCCAGATTTTAATCCTTTGCTTTAATCGTGCAGGAACAGTTGAACAGGGCTGCAAACAATCTATGGGTTGTGGATAGCAGCTGTTCCCGGCACATGACGGGTAACAAGAGTTTGTTACACGAATGGAAACCTGTTCAGGGAGGAAGAGTGAGTTTTGCTAGAGAGAGCGGTGGAAGGATTACTGGAATTGGGACGGTGACTAATAGAAAAATGACTTTAGAGATAGTGAATTTCGTTGAAGAACTGAAGCATAATCTGCTGAGTGTTTCGCAGATCTGTGACAAAGATTACACCGTGCACTTTACCAAGAATGAAACGATCGTGCTGTATCCTGGTTTAAAGGTACCAGAGGATTGGATAGTTATGAAGGCTCCAAGGCAAAAGAATACGTATGTTATGGACATGAGGCAGATTAGTTACTGAGAATCGGAAGTCAACAACAGGTGGATGTCAGTTTCTTGGAGGCAGATTAGTGTCATGGCAATGCAAGAAGCAGACCTCAGTCGCCATTTCAACCTGTGAAGCAGAATACATGGCAGCATCCAACTGCTGCTCCCAGGTTCTTTGGATTCAACAGCAATTGCGCGATTATGGTCTGAATTTCACTCATACTCCTATTTGCATTGATAACACTGCTGCTATCTCAGTAACTAACAATCCCGTAAAACACAGTAAAACTAAACATATTGACATCCGTCATCATTTTATACGGGATTGTGCTGAGAAGAAACTGATTGTGCTCGAAAAGGTTGATACGTTAGATAATTTCGCTGATTTGTTCACTAAAGCGTTTGACAAAAATCGTTTTCAAAACCTTGTTGAGCTGAATGGGATGATCAATCCCGAGTAACCGTGTTTTTGTCTTTACTTAAAAAAAAAACGTCACTATCGCTTAGAATTATGTCGGTTGCCTCAGTTTGAAGGACATATCTTCGGATATGTTTGGTCCTCATTTCTACTTGTAGAATATAAGGATAGCCATTAACCAGATGACTGAAAGTGACCGGGGCGGTTTATGATGTATTTTTATTCTTTCGCTGAAAATTAGTCGATCATACTTAGTTAGAATGACACATACTTGTATGTGCCGGTCCAGCTGATCCATTGGATCTTCAGGATAGCCGTTTACCTGAAAACTTCAATCTGATCGGGGCGATTGAAGTTAAAATTTTTTTCGGGAGATGAAATTATTTTTCAAGTCTACTACTTCGTAAGAAGTTCTTTTACTATGTTTAACAGAAAATTGATCCAACCTTGGAAAGTGATTGATATACTGATTCTGTGTGCTTAACTAGTGAAGTTATAAGGCCTAAAAGACTTTAGAACAGTCATTGTATGTCATGGTAGCTTTTTATGGTGCGTAAAAGTATAAGTGATACTAACTAAATCTACTCGATTTTACGTGGAAACTCCTTAAGAGTTGTGCATGTCTCCATATATATCTTTCCGAATGATAGGCAGAAAAGCGATTACCCAGTCATACACGAGCCCGTAAGTGTTCTGATTCCCGTGAAGATAGCGTGTCAAGAAACTGCAGTTATCCAGATTCGGGACTTGCAGTTATTTACTACTCTGAATTTGTGTAAATACATAAAAAAAAATGTGTGAGTTATTGAGACATTCTAGAGTTCATAATGTTAAGACTTCTCAATCAGGATACAAGATAGAGAACGGGAAGAAGAGTCTAAAGATCGAAGAGTAATTACTATTTAATCAGACACTACGGGTCGAGGTCAACTCGGGGTGACTTGGGGAAAGCCAAATACGCTTTGAGAATAGATAGGAGGCATTATAATCTCTGAGTTGTTGCCCATTTAATTTTTGAGCTTAATTGAACCTAGCCCGTATCACAGAAACGATGAAAAACATTCTAAGTTATTTACCTGCTTACAACCTGTTTCTTTATGTCATAATACAGCTGAACACGGATCTGTGTGACAGTCACGTAGTTAGTATGATTCCTGTTCGGATCTTTTCTAAAACATGGTAGTCCTTGTCGAGACTAAAATTTGATCCCGTGTACCTAATTGTTAAAATTTTTCTACTTATGTAGTTATATGATTTTATACCTGGTTACTTGGTCTTGATCGTATCATTTAACGCTTTAAAGGTTGTTTTAAAACTTAATTGCAAATTGTTCAAATTATAGGGGTTTGTTTTGAAAATTTTGGCAAAATCATTGATGCTTTGAAGGAGTTCTTGGCATCTCAGGGGGAGACGAGCTGTAAAGGCGATGAGTTGAGGACTAAGAAGAGAAATGATAGAGATGATGATCCCAATGCATCGAAAGGTGCAGGTGGAGAGTTGCCAAGAACTGAACAAGCTCTTGGGACTTCCACAACTCAGGGGGAGTCAAGTGCAGCGGGCGGTACAGGTGATGAGGTGGTGGTCGTGGATGTTGAGGAGATGGATGATGAGTTTATAGGTGATGATGATGTTTTACCAGTTGAAGAGATAGAGAAGATTGGTGCAGAGATAGTTATTGATTATGAGATTGAAGAGGGAGAGATAGTAGAGGAGAATGTGGAGCATTAGATTCCGGATGTTGATAAGCCAGATATGGATAAAGATATGGGAAATGATGAGACAGAATGGGAAGAGCATCCAAGATGGAAAGAAGGCTACGCTCAATGGTTAGTAAAAACGAAGAAACCAGCGGTCCCTACTATGTTTAAGAAGAGTTACAACATTAGAGGTTATGCTGAATCAAGAAAGGGGATTATATGTTGGATATATGATGAGCAGTTGAGGCTCTTTGTGATTAAAAGATATGATGGTGTTCAGTACTTCAAAAGGCTGTTGAGATCATTGAATACATTGCCATAATGTGAAGTGAAAGACTTAGCCAGATTGGGGTTAATAAACAGAAGTGATGATAACATGGCTAGAGTCATTGGGAAGATTGTTTGGAAGGAAAGTATAAAAGATAAGAAGTTCGAGCTGTTGAAACCACAAAAGGGAAAACTCATTGAAGACAAAGATAGAGGGATGAGAGCAGATGGCAAGCCTTGGATGATTATGAAGTATAAGCCGATCCGGTGTCTAAAAGAAGTGCCGATGAAACAAATGCCTAAGGATGTGCTGAAAGAGCTGAAGTGGTGGTATGTAGATTGTGAAACAGCTGAAGCAGTAATGGAGGACGAAGATGAACAAGAGCTGTTGAGAGTCTATGATCCGATGCATCTAGTGAACTTATCTAAAGCTGATCTGCAGGCGCTGAATGAGAAGAAGATATTTTATATTCCTGCTTGGAAAGACGAAGCGAGGAAGTATCAAAGAGTTGTTTCGGTATGTGTACGAGAAGGAGTGCATGCTTGAAGATGATGATACAAGATTGTTGAGATTACAAGACACGTGCTTGAAGATAAAGATATGAAGCTACTGCCAAGGGGGAGTCTGTTGGTACATGATGTCAGTAGTTCAGTATATAGTGTCTGTAATCGAGTCGTTTGGATTTGTGTTTTGTATGTAGCGAAGTTAGCTTACAAGTTCGCAAATACAGGCGAACTTGATGAGTAAGCGAAGTTAGGAACAACTTCGCCTGAACATGCCAGGCGAAGTTGTCGTGCTTATTAGTATAGGTTACGGCTGAGATGTTAATCAGTTTTTAGTTTACGTGTAACGAGTTGTGTAATCAGTGATTGATATCACGTGTTTCCAGTTGCAATATACAATGTGTCTTTGCTTATTGTAACGTGTGTTCAATCGTGTTAGCTCGTATCGTCTTCTACGCTCGTAACGTCTTACGTAGGGATTCCGCACCTACGTAGAACGAGATATTCCGTGTAGATCCGGCTGGGAACCTACACTACTCCATTCTGTTGTGGAGTATATGGTGCACTAAACTGATGCTCTATCCCTTTCTGCAGACAAAACATCTCCATTTGATAGTTCTTGAACTCTGTTCCATTATCTCTTCTAATGAACTTGACTTTTCCCCCAACAATGTTTTCTACTTTGGTAATCAAGTTAATTCCCAACTGCACTGTTTCATCTTTAGCCTTCAGAAAATAAACCCATGAGTAACGTGAGTAATCATCAGTCACAACCAAGCAATAGGATGTTCCACCCAAGCTTTTAACATTGATAGGACCAAACAGATCCATGTGAAGCAAATCCAAAGGTGTGGCTATTGAGTTAACCAATTTGGAGTGATGTGATTTCTTGTGCTGCTTTCCTTTCTTGCATGACAGACACTGGTCTTCAAAGTTGAAATTCTTTAATGGAACCCCAAGTACCAGCTCATTCTTGACAATGTAGTTCATCTTACGTAGATGGATATGACCCATCCTTTGGTGCCATAATTCCGACTCAGTTTCTATTGCTTTTGACAAGAGGCATGATTCTTTTGTCTCCATCTTGATGGACCTCATGTCCATCACGTATGTATTCTTCTCTCTTGGAGCTTTCATCACAATCCAGGTTTCAGGAATCTTGAAACCAGGATGAAGTACAAGGGCTTCATCCCTTGTAAAGTGTACAGTGTAGTCTTTGTCACAGATCTGAAAGACGCTCAGAAGATTGTGCTTTAACTCTTCCACAAAATTGACCTTCTCCAACTTGATTTTCCCATTAGTAACAGTACCGACTCCATAAATTCTTCCTCCACTTTCTCCTGCAAAACTAACTCTTTCACCCTGTACAGCTTTCAAATCACGTAACAATTTCTTGTTACCAGTCATGTGCCGGGAACAGCCACTGTCAACAACCCACATGTTGTTCACAGCCCTGTTCGACTGTTCCTGCACAATTAAAGAAACGAATTAAAAGCGGGGGACCCAAGCCCTTCGGGTCTTGGGTTGGTCAAACCTGCCAAACGGCATCCAACTCCTTGGTTGCCCAAAGTTCCCTTGAGGGAGGTTTTCATTTGATCTGAATGGAAGATTTCTAGAAAACTGATTATGAGGCCATCCATACATCCTTGATTTTCTAGCGTTAATGGATTCGAAGTTACCCATTCTATGATTAACTGGGAAAAAACGAGGTTGGTTTCTTTGAAATCTTAAATTTGTCCAACGATTAAAGTTGGATGCATTAGAATTTTTACCCGTACCAGTTTTAGTGTTCGTTCCATTTTCAGCTTTGGTTGGCCTCAAATTTCTAGATTTCTTCCTCTTCAGCGGACAGTTGCTGACAAAGTGACCTACCTTGTTACATCGAAAACAGCTTTTGTTCGGACAATTAATTTTCTTTAGACAATCTGTGTCTATCCGAACAATCTTTTCAGAAGTTGCAGCAAAGGATGAAGTTACTACACTGACAGTTTGTTTCACATAAGGGGGAATGAATGGGTTTAGAGAAGATTTCGTTTTGCTAAAAGTATCACTCTCCCCCCTTCTGAGTAACACAACTTCATCATCCACTTTGCAAATGTTCACAGACTCCTTATGCATGGAGTCTTGATCCATAACTGACGATTCTGTCTGAACCGATTCATTAACATCTTTATTGAGGTTCTCATGATTGCTCAATTTAATGTTGGTGTTTCTTGATTGAACTCTAACGGGTGAGTCGATGGAGCTGACATTTCCCGTTACTGTCTGATCAGGTTTAACAAAGACAGGTGGCTGATTACAAGGATTATAAGTGTAGTTATTGTTAAAAGGTGGTGGAACTTCATTGTATCCAATTCCTCCTTTATCGTTAGGAGAACTTTGAACACTTAGGACATGATTAAGCATCATTGAAGAGTTCCTAAACTGTTCAAGTTTTCTATTTAGTTCCACCACTTTCACTTGATAATCAGCTATCTGTTTGTCCTTTTCAGCAATAAGTTTGGTTTTTTCTTCCACAACTTCATAACATAGATCGATTACTTGGATTTTCTCAGCTAATGTTGCCTTAAGGCATCTTATGTCTTTTTCATCAGCATTAATTTTGACTGAGTAACTGTTTTCCCTTTGTTTAGAGTAATGATGTTCTTCTTTTATAATTTTTAATTCTTTTTCCAAACTTACATACTGATCAGTTAAAGCATTTAATTGATTAGACAGTTTTTCACATTGTTCACAATGAGGTTCAGAACATACCTCTGAGAGCTGATCATTCACTTCTGCCATGTATGCTTGATCCTCCACTGGTTCCTTGTCACTTCTTTCACTCACGATATTCACCAGATGGTCTTGCTCAATCACCTCCTCAACTTTGATGTTCCAATTATATCCACCATTCTGTTGAGAAACCATGGCTTTTATTTCACTTCCATTCCCATTCTGCTGAGTAGGCCTGTTCTGACCCCGTTCAACTCTCTCATTTGGGCACTCTCTCGCAAAGTGTCCATTCTGTTGACAATTGTAGCAACGAACTTTTGACTTGTCAAATCCCGGTCTCTCTCTCACGAACTTTCGTCCAGTCTTCTTCATAAACCGTTTTACCCTTCTTACTATCATCGCCATTTGCCACTGCATATCCATTTCTTCCATGTCATCAACATCTATCTGATCATAGTCCTCATCCAAGGTTGCAGGGTCAACTATCTTTCCCTTGATGTAATTTTCATAAGACGCAATGAAAGAGGCATAAAGGGCAAATTGTTGTTCAGCAGATTTTACACTCATAGGCATCTTTGAGTAATTTACATTAGAAGCACTAGTAGAAGAATTACTGACTGAAGATTGAGATTTTGAAGAACCACTTCCACTTGCTACAAAGCATATATCTCCATCCATATTCATCATCACATGACCATCTTGCGTAGAATTTGGTTCCCCGCCTGAGTAATAGGCGGTCGAATCTGTTTTAGAGCTTGAGTTTGCAGAGCCTTTTGCACCATACATTCCCGGATCCTGAACCTGATCAGTAGGCGTCTCTTTTCGTAACATGTTAAGCTCATAATTACGTAACTTGTTAACCACCTTTTCTAAATCAAAACTATCAAATTCTTTATCTTCTTTCATCAGAACTGTGTACATCTCCCATCTTGATGGAAGAGCATCAAGAAGTTTTTCCACAATCTCATTCTCAGAATACCTAATGGAGTAGTTGTCCAATTCGGTCATCAAGTGATAGTATCTTGTAATGATGTCATCAAGCGATTCATTCTTAAAATACTTGAATACCGAAAACTGAGTTTTTAGTAACTTTATCTTGGAGTTTCGAATTCCGGCGTTACCTTCATAGCGGCTCTCCAATGCTTCCCACAATTCTCTAGCCGTCTTGTACTTTCGGAAAGTATGAAGAATTTCCTGAGGTAGTGCCATGGTGATTGCAGCTAGTGCCATACTTTCTGCCTCGTACATCTTCTTCTCATCGTCCTCCATCTTATTATATTTTTTCAGTTGCTCACGTCCTTCAAACTCAGTTGTTGGAGGGATATAGCCATCCTGAATGCATACCCACATCTTTGCATCTTGATATTTCACATACTGCTCAAATCTGTCTTTCCACGCAACAAAATCAGTGCCTTTAAGTAACTTTGGAGCTTTAGTCGCTGACCCAGCTTCAAGTTCCATTTTCACCAGTTCAGTGATGTTTATTGACGTCATTTTTAAACCGAAACAGGAGCTGGAACCAAATGAAACGGTATTTCGTGAAGACGAAGAAAGTATAACTTCACCAAGGAATAACTTCGCCAAAGAACAACTTCGCCAAAGAACAACTTCACCAGATTACAACTTCGCCAAAGAAGTAACTTCACCAAAGACTAACTTCGCCAAAGAATAACTTCGCCAAATAATAACTTCACCAAATAATAACTTCACCAAATAACTTCGCCAGTTATAACTTCGCTGAAACCCTAGCTACAGGTGACGGCAACTTCGCAGGTCGCGAGATCTGATTTTGAGCGGTGTTTTTCTTGTTTCGAATGATTAAAAGGTAGTATGGAGTGCTACAGGGGCAATATAATGTAGGAATGGACTGAACGAACGGTGTTTTACGCGAAACCATTCTGCGAAAAGTCTAGCGGAGTTCGTTTAACACAAGTGTAATAATCCCGAACCACACAATCACGAGCAAATGCTCTGATAACAATTGTAGGTTCTTTGCCGGATCAACATAGGATTATCTCGTAACACGAGGGTGCGGAATCCCCTACGTATACGATACGAGTGTTTAGATGAAAGACACGTAAAGGAACACGTAACACGTAAGACAAAGGTTACTTTTCTATTAGAGGTGAATGCCAATCACACCGAAACCCTACTGCGGCTTACAAGACGAACACGCCAAAAACCTACAAACTGACGGCGCAAGTTAGGTTAATATAACACGAAAACTTCGCCTAACACCCTAGGCGAAGTTGTCCCTAACTTCTCCAGAAGCTAAGTTCACCAAAACCAAAAACAAAACTAACTAGTTTATCACGACAAACCACACATCGTAATGATTACAGACACGATAAACTCGAGACAAATGAACTATTGACACAATGCACCAACAGTTATGTTGATGAAAAATTGCTTGGTTTGTGATATAGGACTTGTATCTCGCTTGCATAGAAGCACAAGAGCTTGAAAAGTTGATTAGAAAGGCGGAAACGAATCAAAACCGCTAAGGTAATGATGTGGTCTAAAATATATATATAAATATTCCCTACGTTTTGGATGCTTTTGAGCTAAGTTTTTATTGAATATTATTAATATTTGGTTCACATGCAAGTTTAATGGTTTCTAGAGACTATGAGCTAAAATGAAACATTTTTTTAATAAACTTGAAACCAACGAATGAATAAGTCATGCATAATTTTTGTATTTAGCTCTTTTAGTTTACTAGTAAGAAAGTGGGTACTTAAATCATGCTTTTGAATTTCAGGTTATGGTGCATTAAAGATACATAATGGAAGCTTTATGTTGGACGCCCCACATTCTCGTAAACGTCGTTTTGTGCGCCTATTAAAGTGGTCATACGAAACTATTAATGAAAATTACTTTGAGAATTAAATAAATATGAAAGTAAACATGAGGGGGCTATTGTGAAAAATTGATATTAATTCACTTTTTGAAGAATATGACCTCGTGACTATGGAGGCCCATGGAGTCACGTGAATAGCCTAAAAAAGATTGTTGAAGTCGGCTTGGAAGACCCTACAGTGGGTAAAATAAAAAGACGAAAGGCAGCCGCCATCTAAAAGAGGTTAATATAATTTTTTAGGAATTTCGGAACCTCCAAGGTGGGAATTGAGGTCTACAGTGGCAGAAATATTCATTACATTATTATTTGTTTTTGAAGGCCATTGCAAAGTTGGAAGGAACCGGAAGTTTGTTACTTAAAGACAGTCAGCGAAATATCATATTTCTGGTTTGATTTAATACCGGTTATTATGAACTTAGTTATTGAACTTATATATTTTATTTTCTTGAGCATGATTATTGGCTAAAACTCTTTTAGTTGCCTAGGCTTTGAATGAATATTTGTTGAGTTTGGTTTACTTGTCGGTTTTATTGGTTATTGGTGTTGGACTAATATTATTGTAATAGACTTTTTGATGTTTTTAAGATGAATATGCATACTTATTATTAAATTACTTTTATTTAATAGTTCCATATGTGTCTTTGTGAAAGTCTTTCATGTGTAGACGCATATTAGGTTACCTACTGTGTGTTCGTAACTAGTTTATGGTTTATAGTCGACATAATCCATAGGAACTATTATTTGAGGGTTTAGAGATTTTAAGTGTTTACCTATCTTGAGACTGAGAGGTAATAGATAGTTGGGGTTGTCTTATTCATTAGGCGGTTTGGGTATAGATTACACGAGAGTGGATTTCCCCCTTATTGTCTTTTGATTTTTGCTATCCTAAGTCTTTTTAAGCATCTTTAGGTTACTCCTTACGTCCCTTACACTCCCGGATGTATTGTGATAAGTGAGACTGAGAGGTGATCTAGTCATTAGAGTACTTTAATATTGTTGGAGAGACTGAGAGGTAATCCAACCAATCGGTTTGCGTCATACGGCCCTTAGGTATTCCTTGTAGGTGACACCCAGAGAATGATTAGGGATCCACTAGGATGTCTAGGGCGTCGTATCTTTAGATCCCGGTTCCATCACAGTTTCCATAGCCGATAAGCATCCAAGATTCACAAATAGGATTTCAAGCCTATGTAATGTCTTTCTCATTAGTGGTTTTCATCCAAGTCTTAAAATTTTAAGTTTAATTTATTAGTTCACTTTAGCTTAATTAACTAGTTTAATTAATTATTAGTTTAAAAATAAAATAAATAAAAAAATCCAAAAATAATCATTTTATTAATTATTAATATTAGCTTATAGAATCTAGTTTCGTTAATTTAATTAGTGTCTCTTGGGTTCGATATTCCCAGACTTTCCATAGCTATTCTATACCCGATAGGTTCACTTGCCTGTTGCTAGTGGTTTAGTTTATGGTATTCTAGGTTTTTATTACTCGTTGTACTAGGTTGATTTATTGCAATATTTTTATACCACTTTTAGGCACATTAGGTAATGCCGAAACACTCGTTTATGGGCTGTTTAGATTAAGGTTGTGATGTGCATACTTTTAGGTCTTGAAATTTTGCAGGGATATAAAGAATCATGTCATTTAGTTCCTGTTCAAATTTGGTAATTTTTCGACCATCCGAGAATATTTGGCGAATTTATTACCTAATTGGGACATTTAATTGGGAAAAATAGTTAAAATGCTTGAAAAATTATGAAATATGGTTGGGAACTCAGACTTAATGTATTTTGATCACATATGAATTTTGGGATCATTTGGAGAAGTCTAAGGATTTTTTGTGCATATGCATTCGTGTGAATTTTTATAGCTGAATTTGAGCCGAAAAGAATATTGCACAAGCTTTTTACATTCTAGAATTGATACAGGTTATTTTGGGACATAATTTGAGTATTCAGGAATTTTTGTGGAATTTTTGAAAATTGTTTGGGATAAACGGACGATTTTTAGGCGAAATATAACTGATAAAATGAATTTTTATAAATTAATAAATCAGTAAATAATTCCATAAATATTTTTATAAAAATCTACATATTTTAATTGATAAGTGGCTAAATTTTCATAATTTAATGATTAACGGTTAATTAATTATGCTAATTTGAAGATTAAACAAATTCAGTTTTTATAAAAACCGGTAAGTTCGCGGCTAACGAACCCGCAGGAATATCAAAACACCAAGAGTGATCAAAAATCATATTTTTGGATTAATTAAGTAAAAACGAACCTTTTTATGAGAAACCTGCACAATCTGGATAGATTGTGCACGTTTCTTCTCAAAACAAACTGCATAAACGGAACGGGCCCCGTAGCTAATCCGAGACCCCAATATGTGATCTTTCTTTATAACTTAATCATTTTATTAACCAACACATTTACCCAAGCTTATTTCCCCATAACTGTTTTCTGAACGCGTAAATGAACAACTTGGCCCAGCTGGGAAAACGGGAATCTGAGCCAAGTTCGGTTTTAAGTATTAGACATTGAACAACATCACAATCTAAGCCTATTGCCACTTTCTGGGCGTTCCAACTATACCCAGATTAGTTATACAGCCCAATTTAGTATTGAGATTATAATAATATTTAAATATTAATATTATTATAATATTGATTATAGGAAATCGTTATTACAAGTTACACAAACCTCGAACCGACGTGCTACTGATTATCTACTAAACAGTGAGTTTCATGACCCCACTCTTTAAACAGTTTTACGAACTTTTGGGGTGAAAAGCATGTTTGATTATGTTTACATATCTGACATTTGTAATGATGTGAATTATCTAAGTGCTAACACACGAAAGTCCCCATGATCACAGTGATTAACTTCGAGTCGGTGGCTTGTGAATAGTACTATTGGTTTGACAAACCCAAACGGAATTAGCCTGGTTGCCGTGTCACATAGCGCCGTTTGCACATAACCATATTTATATATACAGGCTATGTAGTGTTAGAAATAGCTACCGGGGCATGTTGTGGGCGGAAGGGGAGCCACAGTGGTTGATTGAGCGTGGGAAATGGATGCACGCAGCACATACAGTCAAGGCTTCACTGTAGCTTAGCATAATTACATCATTTACATACATACATACTTATATCATGATTACAAGTGTTAACTTGTGAATATTCATAACTGTTTTCTTGATACTCGTGAAACTCACTAACTCCAGTATTTGACCCGTTTTAAACTGCTTTTCAGGATTACCAAAGTTAGAATAAAGTGATGTCGTGCTATCTATTATGGAACATGCTCGATGCTATGTGAATAGATGCAAAGTTACTAGTACAAATAGAATAACTTACAAGTATATATTTTTGTAACACCTAATTTGTAATCAAAGATAGATCAATGTAATATAATGTAAAATGTTTCTTTATAAACAATGTTGTTGATACCAGAGGTGTCTGTTACATTCCCGTTTTACGCTTCCGCATTGTGGTAGTCGGGGTGTGACACCGAGGCCTAACCACAATCTCGGTAACAATTTATTTAATGCAAGTTTATAAACTAACCGTGGATCTATGCAGGATAAAGGGATATCCCCTGAGATAGCCAGGGAATAGCAGAAAATGAAGGATATGATTATATGATTTCCAATATCCCCGGGATAATACGTCCCATAGCGGAATTTCCAGTAGGCAGTCACAGGTTATCCAGGTTCACCTGGCCTATATGCGAGACAGAGATCCCCAAGAAATTCCAAACTCCCAGCATGAAGCTTTACGATGGCACTACGGATCCTGAGGAACACGTAGCTCAGTACAGAGAAAGGATGAAGATCAACCCCATCCCCATTGACATAAAAAAAGCCTGTCTATGCAAGGGATACAGTTCAACACTAACGGGACTAGCTCTCAAATGGTTATTGAGTATTCCTTCCACCACTATTACTTCATTTGCTCATTTGATTAACTTATTCAATAATCAATTTTCTTGTAGTAGATCTTTTGAGAAAATGACAGGTGATTTATATAGAATTGTTCAGCATAATAATGAATCCTTAAGGGATTACATAACTAGATTTAGCAGGGAAGCTTTGGATATCCCCAACCTTGACATGGCGGCTGCTGTTGAAGCTCTCAAGATGGGGTTGAAGAAGGATTCTCCTTTCTATGGAGATCTTGTCATGACTCCATGCAGGAATCTTGATGAAGTCAGAAGCAGCGCCCTAAGATACATTCAGCTAGAGGATGACAAGAAGGCTCATGGAAATCTGGTTATCCCGAAGTATGAGTCTATCAACAGAAAATCAGACTCTCCACAGAAGTTCTCCAGGCCCAAGCCTTATTCCAAACAAGATACCTCCAGGATAAATGTCGTGGAAGAGGACGACGACAAGGAGTATCCTAAATTCTCCGAATATTGTTTAAATATTGATATTGGTGGTGTAATATGTGCCATGCAGGATTTAGGTGACAAGGCTAGATGGCCTAAGAAAAATGAAAAGCCCGGATCCATCAAAGACAAGTCCAAATGGTGTGCATTCCATGAATACTTTGGCCACCACACTGACGATTGTATAGCACTTCGGAAGGAGATAGGATACCTTCTCAGCAAAGGATACTTGAAGGAACAATTTGGAAGAAACAAAAACAAGAGTCAGGATCCTGTCAAGATACCGAAAAAGGCACCTTCTACACAACCTGGAGCTAAGGTTGTATCCTTTATCTCGGGAGGACTGACATTTGTGTAACCTCGTATTCAGCCGCTAAGAAGCGTTCTAAAGAAACAAAGATGAACAACGGAGAAAGACCTATCCGTACCTCCACATTGACCACCCAAAGGATTATATCCTTCGAAGAGGAGGATCGATGTAACTGGTGGATCCTCACCATGACGGTTTGGTAATTATTTTGTGTATAGCTAACTGTTTTGCACGCAGGATACTCGTTGATGGTGGCAGCTCCATGAACATCATCCAACTGGATGCACTAAAGAAAATGGATATCCCTGATACTGGGATTGTCCCGAGATCCTCAATTCTCGTAGGATTTAGTGGGGAGAACAAGAATACCTGGGAGATATCAAACTTCCAGTATACATAGAGGGAGTGAACTCTTTACAAAAATTTTGTGTTATTGACTATTTGTCTTGTTGTAATGTGATCTTAGGCAGGCCATGGATTCATGACATGAAGGCGGTACCCTCAACCTATCATCAGTGTGTAAAACTTCCAAGTCCTTGGGGGGTTATTAAGATTGAAAGCGATCAACAAGACGCCAAAGACTGCTATGCATCATCAATGAAGTCGGCTGCAAAACCTACTCCAGCATAGCAATTACAGAAGCAACCGGGGAGGTCCTGCAAGCTAGGGACCAAGATGTAAAGGAAGTATCCTTGGATACTCAGGATACTGAGATCAAAGTTTTGTTAGGATTGGGTATGCCTGAGGTTATCGAACAAGGACTGGTATCCTTCTTAAAGAAAAGAGCTTCTACCTTCGCCTGGAAACATGAAGATATGACAAGTATCTCTAAATCCATTATTACCATAAACTTGGTATAGATAAATCTTTCAGGACAGTGCATCAAAAGCGAAGGAAGTTTGCTCCTGAGAGAAACATTATCATACAAGAAGAAGTGCAGAAGCAGCTCAAGACCAAACTGATAAGAGACGTCCACTATCCTAGATGGTTGGCCAATCTAGTTGTAGTCCAGAAGAAGAATGGAAAGTGGAGAGTGTGTGTGGACTTCACAGACCTGAATAAGGCCTGTCCAAAAGACCCATTTCTTGTAGAAACGTTATACGGACGTTTACTAGCCTAGGAACTGTCGCAAATCGATACGTTAACTAGTGTTCAATACGTTAAAGGATGATTACATTACATGATGAAGATACTTTATGAGTCTAGAGAGAATCCGGCATGGTAACGGTACAGAAACATAAATATGTCACAAATCTCTATGCACATTCACTAGGGAAGGCCTATTTATAGGCAGTCCTTCTCATTCGTTAACATCACTAACGAATAAGACTTCCCATAGCGAATGACCTCCCATTCGCTAAACATCCTTAGTGAATGGGCATTATGTTAACGAATGAGCCTCCATTCGTTACACAGTAGTAACGAATGAGCTCTTACATTAACGAATATGTCTAGTCTTTAACGAATGAGGCCCATTCGTTAAACATCCTTAGCGAATGTGCCTTTATACATTAATATAAAGACTAAACAACCCCTATCCTATTCGAATAGCTGCGGACACCAAATCCGTGCACTAACAAACTCCCCCTTGTCCGTAGCTGTTGAATGCTTTCCAATACTTTAGTCTTCAATACTTTATCATCCAATACTTTAGCGACGAATACGTTAAAGACGAATACGTTAAAGTCGAATACTTTAACCGCTAATACTTTAACTGCATATCATCAGCCGTACAACCAACCTCCCCCTTGATTGATAATTCTCGGGCTTGTGCAAACAGATAAAATGTAACTCTTTGTAAGCAAACCAAAACTTGTAGCTAGTCGTAATAGATCTCCCCCTCAAATTAGCATCTCTAGGTGATCATTCCGATCATCCAACTGACATATGATATGGTTCGATCAAACGAGTCAATCAGCAACAAATCCTCGGCTATCTGTCACACTGGTAACATAAAAATGTCTTTACGTTTAACCTCGTCACACATCTTCATGAACAACCCAATCATTCCACATCTTTCACTTTGGTCTTCACTCTCTCGATAACGTCTATCCCAAAATATAAATCTTTTGAAGCTCTTCAGCAACCAATGCTTTGGGCATATGATTCAGAGTTCCAACCTTCGTTAATCAATCCCGAACGATCAAATTCATCAATCTGATGACAAGACACGTATATTCTTCAACACGATCAACCCATTCAAGAATTGTCCCCTTCAACAGAAGCAATCCGCCGAATACTCGTAGCCAATATTGTCAGGATCAAAGTCCCTCCAAAAGAAGTAATCGGACAGACACTCGTATCCCACATAATCAGGTTTCAATCTTGAACAAATCAATCCACGATCTAAGAACAATTGCAGTCTCGAACCCAGTCAAACATAGTTTTGCAATCATGAATTACCACCCGAATTGCAGTAATTTTTCAATAAATCCTTGCAAACGTAGGAAGATATCAATCAAATAACCTCATTCAAATTTTTATCTCCCCCATTTCTTGACAAATTAGGCATGGTCTTGAACAATTCTTCGAAAATTTTCAATAAATTTCTCATTACCTTAGTCGGTTACTCCCCCTCGGCCCCTCGATATGCGAGAAAAGTCGGCCAGAAAATATATCACCAAATTTTGCCAGAAGAGTATCCCGCATATTTGGAATATCCCGAAAAATTTCGTTTAAGAAAATTTTCTGAAAAACTCTTTTTTTTGTTTTTTTACTCATACGTTATCTTGTTCTCTTTCATTAGAACAGTGCACGTTCACTAAGCAACCATCCACATTCGTTACATGAACGAATGGGTCTCTTTCATTAACCCATTAACGAATGTCCACATACGTTAACTCATGAACGAATGACCCACATTTGTTATAAATAACGAAACCTTCCACATTCGTTAACTCTTGAACGAATAGGAACACATTCGTTAACACATATTCGTTATGGAACTAACGGATGTCAGAAAAAAAAATAACGAATGAGTATTGATAGCGAATGAGTCCTCCGTAGCGAATAAGCACACATAACGAATGAAACTCACATTCGTTAAACCCTTTAACGAATGAGCTCATTCGTTAAAACTCCGTTAACGAATGAGTTTAAGATAACGAATGAGCCGTTATCACGGTTACTGTAGCCGGAAAACCGTATTTCGCCGGAAAAAACAGTTACAGTCGCCGGAATCTTCAAATCTTCAAGCTCATCCATGGCATAATCATCAAACCTTCTTAATTATCCACCAAAATACATACGAAGGTTCGGATTTGATCCAGAAACATGAATATAACATCAATTCCATGATTCATCCATGAAATCATAAGAAATTAGATCATACATTAACCGAAACACGAAGAACACAAACCAAACCATATCACGAGCAACCTCCGGCTCTGATACCAATTGTACAAACGTTATACGGACGTTTACTAGCCTAGGAACTAGTCGCAAATCGATACGTTAACTCGTGTTCAATACGTTAAGGGATGATTACATTACATGATGAAGATACATTATGAGTCTAGAGAGAATCCGGCATGGTAATGGTACATAAACTTAAAATATGGCACAGATCTCTATGCACATTCACTAGGGAAGGCCTATTTATAGGCAGCCCTCCTCATTCGTTAACATCAATAACGAATAAGGCTTCCCATAGCGAATGACCTCCCATTCGCTAAACATCCTTAGCGAATGGGGATTACTTTAACGAATGAGCCTCCATTCGTTACACAGTAGTAACGAATGAGCTCTTACATTAACGAATATGTCTAGTCTTTAACGAATGAGGCCCATTCGCTAAACATCCTTAGCGAATGTGCCTTTATACATTAATATAAAGACTAAACAACTCCTATCCTATTCGAACAGCTGCGGACACCAAATTCGTGCACTAACATTTCCACTCCCACACATTGACTCAATGGTGGATGCAACTGCAGGCCATGAACTACTAACCATCATTGATGCATCCTCAGGATTTCAGCAAATTCAAATGGAGCCTTTAGATCAAGAAGACACAACCTTCATGACTCCCACAGGTATATACTGTTATATTGCAATGCCTTTTGGACTAAAGAATGCAGGTGCAACATACCAGAGGTTGGTCAACATGATATTCAAAGATCAACTGGGGGACACGATGGAATTCTACATAGACGACATGGTGGTAAAGTCAAGGAGGGTTGAGGATCATCTCAAAGACTTGGCAACAGCATTTGACATCTTGGATGAGTGCAACATGAAGTTGAATCTTGCCAAGTATCATTTTGGAGTCAAAGCAGGAAAGTTCCTTGGGTACATGGTCGCCAAGAGAGGAATAGAAGCAAGCCCTGAGCAGATCAAGGCCATCCTGGTTATCAAATCGCCAAGAAACGTCAAAGATGTCCAAAGATTGACTGGAAGAATTGCAGCTCTCAACAGGTTCATCTCAAGATCTTCAAAGAAGTGTAAAGACTTCTATGATATCCTGAGAAAGAATCAGAAATTTGAATGGGGAGAGAAGCAAAAAAGGGCATTGGTATCTTTGAAGGAATATTTATCCTCAGCACCACTCCTAATGAGGCCAGTTGATGGTGAACCATTATCCTTGTACTTAGCCGTTTCGGGGAGTGCAATAAGTGCCATCTTAGTCAAAGATCATGAAGGTCAACAACACCGATATATTATGTAAGTAAAAGTCTACTAGATGCTAAATCCTGGTATTCTTATCTTGAAAAATTAATTTCAGCACTTATAATAGCTTCTACCAAATTAAGACATTACTTTGAAACTCATGCTATTCATGTAAAGACTAACTATCCTATTAAAGCTGTGTTGAGAAAACCAAAAATGTCAGGTAAGATGGGAAAGTGGGCTGTAAAACTTAGTGCTTACGATATTGTGTATGAACCAAGGACAACCATCGAATCTCAGGCGCTTGCCGACTTTGTGGCTGATTTTAGCCAGGATATACTTGTAGAAGTAGAAAAAGAAGTTCAGCAGTTGGAGGTCAAGGAGAGTTAGATCTTGCATACTGATGGTGCCTCCAAAATAAGAGGAACAGGTCTAGGTATCATGCTAAAATCGTCACAGGGGGACATTATACCTCTATCCATTTCTGGTGAATTTCATACTACTAATAATGAGGCTGAGTATAAGGCCTTAATAGTTTGTTTACAATTAGCTAAGGATATGAAGGTCAGGTATCTTCAAGTTTAGGTTGATTCATTATTATTGGCTAACCATTCTAATGGCTCTTATGCAGTACATGCAGAAAACTTAGCAAAATATTCAGAAATAGTTAAGCAATTAGCTATGTGTTTCGAAACATTTGATAAAGTACAGGTACCAAGAGAAGAGAATGCTGAAGCAGATGCCTTAGAAAATTTAGCATCAGCTCTAAAGATACCAGATGATATCAAGATACCCATCGTGCATATCCTGGATCCAACAACAAAAGAGAACCATGAAGTCATGGAGACTTCAAAACCTGAAGACGATTCAGTATCCTGGACCCGTCCCATAATACGGTATCTTCAAGATAACGAGATCCCCGAAGGAGAAAACCCCAGAGCCTTTCGAATGAAGGTAACCTAGTATATTATCCTAAATAATGTTAGGCTAAACTTTATAGACTGCCTAGGCTTATGATGAACCTTTGTGATGTTTGATTTTGACTTGTGATTTATTTATCGTTATGGTTTTTATGAACTAGTTAAAAGGTTTGATATTAAATTGATGCATATGTGTGCTTGAGGTTGTTTAATTAAGTTTTATTATTCCATAGTTGCCTTGCTTATTGTTTGTCATTATGATAGGTTTCTATTAGGTCATCTACTTTTTGTTTTTGACTATTTTATGATTGATTTTGCGATACGATCATAGGAATAAAATTAGTTAACCAAATAAACCTAAGCGTGCTGCTAACCTAAATAGCTGGAAGGTGCAAGGTTATTGATAGGTCTTTGTTGATCATGAGTGCTAGATTTAGTTCTTTGTAAGGAGTCCGTTTAGGTTTGATTGATTAACTTTGTCTATCGAATCAATTGAATATATTAGACTGCCTTTGATTTTCACGCTGTAAGGTAGGATTTCATATAAAGGAATTAGTTTGTAATTAATTAGGTGACCATAAGGAAACTTGATTTTTAATACTGGTGTGCGTTAAAACTTATTAGAAACCCATAGGTGTCTCTTGAGAAGGATCAGGGGTCCTGTTTGGTTTTCTCTTAAGCGTCTATTTCAGGATCCTAGTTCCATAACTAAATAATCTCCCGGTTAATTGATAACTGAAACTTAGGGGATTCTAGTCTAGGTGGTTGTTCATCATCATCTGAATTAAGTCCAAGTTCTAAGTTTAGTCATCCTTAGTTTTATTAATAAGTTTAAATTAGTTTAAATTTAGTTTATTAGTAAAACCCCCCTTTAAACAAATAATAAATTAATAATTGTGTTTGTAGTTTAGTCTAATTTAGCTAGTTTACGTAATTAAAAGAGTCTCGTGGGTTCGATATCCGGACTTACTTAGCTGTACTAGAATCGACCGGCTCACTTACCGGTTAGTAGTTTTAGTTTAGTTAAGAGTCTAGAATTTATTACTTAGTGTCTAGATTAGCGTGTTTTTATTAGATTACTTTTAGCACATCACTTACCTCAGAGGATATGGTGGAGGCAAAGGCCATGAACGCATGCTAAAGATCCCTAACCTGCTCCTCAGCCTCATTCTCTTCCTCTTCAACATCCATATTAGCGAAGTTAGCAGTTCGATTGCTGATATCCAAAGCTGCCATTTGATCATCCCAGGAGAAATTCTGAGCCACCAAACCACGCCCACCTTCACTTGTACTAGCCGCATTCTCACCTCTTCCACCATTCATCGAAACCAAACCCCTTTCTCTGTTTCCCTCTTTGGCCGGATTTGTGCATTCACGAGCAAAATGACCTGGCTCATGACAGTTATAACACCTCAAAGAAATTTTATTAAATCCCACCTTTTGATTTGCAGGCACATTCCAGTTGTTTCTGTCTGTCCTCTTTATGAAATTATTGGCTCTAAACACAGCCATGGTGATTTGCCAAGAAATATCCATCTCTTCCACATCATCAGGATGGATCTGATCAAGCTCAGCAGCTACAACGGGATGAACCAGATCTCCAGCAAGAAAACCATTGTAGCAGTTCATAAAACCTGCCATAAAAGCAATGTTTTCTTGAGTCTCTTTTGAAATAGTAGGAATCTGAATGGGAGACTGGCTGGAGGTGGCAGTGAGAGCTTGTGGCTTGGTTGCCAGAGCTGATTGTGGAAAGAAAACAGGAGCAGCCGGTGCTGGTTGTGGAGTGAATTGACCTTCAGCTAACTTGAACATTGAAAAGGTCTGTTGAGACTGCTGTTGTTGAACCTGTTGACCTTGAGAGGACTTGAATATGGAGAAGCTATCTTGTGAAATAAGAGCATTGTTGGAGGCAACACTATAACCAGCAGCATTGTAGGAATTTGCATGATTGATTGCACGCTGCTTGTCATCCATATCACAAGCCTTAATAATTGCCATCACTTCTGAAAGGGTCAGTTTGCCCAAATCCTTAGTCTTCTTAATAACAGCCACATTCAAGTCCTTGCTTTGTGGCAGAGAGTTGACCAGCTTGTTGTTGATTTCAGCAGAATTGAGATTTATGTTGGCAGATCTCATCTCTGTGACCAACGAAATAAACCTGTGTAGTTGTTTTTCCAATGACTATTCCAAGACATAATTGAACATGTTGAATTGTTGTCTTAGAAGATCCTACCTTCTTCTCTTCTTGTCCTGATTTCCCTCATAAACTTCAATGAGGGCCTCCCAAAGTGCTTTTGCATATTGTAGCTATCTAAACCCTAAGGCAATTTCAGGTGAAAGTGCCATGGTTAATGTAGCTAGAGCCTTCTCATCTTCTTTAACCTTGTCAAAGTCTGTGTCTGAATACAATTCAACAGGCTTTGTCTCTACTTTGTCAGACCCTTCTCTTTGATAATAATTACCTGAGGGCCCCTGAAAATGCCTCCAGATTGCCTTAGCATACTTCTCAAACCTGAACATCCACTTTGCAAACCCCTCATAATTCAGTAAACGAGGTACACGAGTAGCAGTCCCCATGATCGAGTCCAGCTCTTGGTGCGGAGTAGCATTTGAGAATGTACTGACTGATTGATCCATCTCAAACTTGATCGAAACTAGTGAATTCTGATAAAAGCCGAGAACAGTGAACGCTTCCCGAGAACCCATAAAATTAACCAAAAACAATTAACAATGCCTGATAACACTGTGGTCCAACCGATAACACTAAGATCTTTCCGAGGACACTAAAGTCTTCCCGAAAACACCGAAATCTTCCCGAGAACCTAGAAAATTTCCTGAGAACACTGAAATTTTTTCGAAAACGCTGAAAGCTTCCCGAGAACCCAACAAAGCCACCGAGGACTATCAAAACTTTCCTAAGAACCATCAAAACGTGTCCGAGAAATGTTAAAAACACTCAAGATATGGTAATCTTTGAAAATATAACCAAATTGCGAGAATAAAGGGATTTGAATTAAACTCAAAGATTTACCTAAATCTTTTCCTGAAAACTTTCACAAGTCCGAAGAACGTGAAGAACAGTTTTCCTCAGAACCCATAAATCTTCAACCAAAACACACCCGAAAATCACTGGTAGTGTCACACCACGTTGAGCGATTTGCGGAAGCGTAAACATGGAAATGTAACAAACACCTATGGTATCAACCACATTGTTTATAAAGAACAATATAAACTTGTTTACAATATTTTACATCGATCTAACTTTGTTTACAACTAGGTGATACAAACTTAATCCAACGCGTTAAGCGACTTTACTTCTTACTAGCACACTTGCATCAATTCACCCATCATTGATCGCAAGTCAAACACGTAGCACATTGACTTTCTAGTCCAAGTCTGGTATACCTGAAAAACATGTTAAAACGGGTCAACTACAAATAGTTGGTGAGTTTCACGAGTTTCAAGAAATCAGTTGCGCGTACAACAATCACAGTTTGTAAATACGCAAGTATGTATGTATGTACGTTCACAAGTACGTTTGTTTGTGTGTTTATGATGTAATTATGCTAAGCTACAGTGAAGCCTTGACTGTCTGTACTGAGTGCATCCATTTTCCACGCCCAATCAACCACTGTGGCTCCCCTTCCGCCCACAACATGCCCCGGTAGCTATGTCTATCACTACATAGCCTGTTTGTATAAGTATGGTCATGTGCAAACGGCACTATGTGACACGAAAACCAGGCCGATTCCATTTGGGTAAACAATTTCAAGTATATAGATATGTATCAACATGTTTTTCACCCCAAAAGTTCGTAAAAACAGTTTAAAAGTGGGGTCATGAAACTCACTGTTTTATAGGCACTCAGTGCGAGGTCAGCTCAGGGTTTGTTTCCTTTGCTATCACTTAGTCCCTATAATTAATATTATAATAATATTAATATTTTAATATGATTATAATCTCAATAATAAATCGTGTTGTATAGCTAGTCTGGATGTAGCTGTTACATCTAGAAAGTGTCAGTAAGCCTAGATTGTGATGTTGTTCAATATCTAATACTTAAAACCGAACTTGGCTCAGTTTCTCCGTTTTCCCAGCTGGGCCAAGTTGTTCGTTTATGCGTTCAGAAAACAGTTATGGGAAGTAAGCTTGGGTAAATGTGTTGGTCGATAAAATGATTAACTTATAAAGAAAGATCACACATTGGGGTTCCGGATTCGCTAAGGGGCCCGTTTCCATTTATTCAGTTTGATTTGAGGAGAAAACGAGCACAATCTATCCAGATTGTCCAGCTTTCTCATAAAAAGGTTCGTTTTTACATAATTAATCCAAAAATATGATTTTTGATCACTCTTGGTGTTCTGATATTCCCGCAGATTCGTTAATCACGAACTTGCCGGTTTTTATCAGAATTGAGTTTGTTTCATTTTCATATTAGCATAATTAATTAACCGTTAATCATTAAATTATGAACATTTAGCCACTTATCAATTAAAATATTTCAATTTTTATAAAAATATTTCTAAAATTATTTGTTGGTTTATTAATTTATAAAAATTCATTTTACCTGCTATTTTTAGCCTGAAAATCGTCCGTTTATCCCAAACGATTTCCAAAAATTCCAAAAAATTTCCTGGATGCTCAAATTATATCTCAAAACCATATGTATCAATTCCAGAATGTAACAACCTTGTTCAATATTCTTTTCGGGCCAAAAACGGCTATAAAAACTCATATGAACGCAAATGAATAAAGCTTACTTAGGCTTTTCCAAATGCTCCCAAATTTTGTATGTGATCAAAACATACCAAAATCAAGTTCTCCAAAAATTTTTATAGTTTTTCAAGCCTTTTAACTATTTTTCCCAAATAAACGTCCCAATTCGGTAATAAATTCTCTAAATATTCTCTGATGGTCCAAAAATTACCAAATTTGAACAGGGACTCAATGATATGGTCCTCGATGTGTCTGAAAATTTTCACGACCTAAAAATATGCACATCACAATCGAATCTTAAACAGCCCGTAATCAAGTGATTCGGTATTACCTTAGCGGTTTTGGTTCGTTTTCGCCTTTCTAATCAAATTTTTGTGTTCTTGTGCTTCTACGAAAGCTAGATACAGGTCCTATATCACAAATCAAGCAAGTTTCATCAACACAAATGCCCCTTAACTTATGGTTTCGGTTAGGGTATAAAACCGAACTTTTGAACTGTAAAAAACACCATTTAAACCCTATAATCCGTGTTTATGGCCAAAAAAACTATCAAACCAGATTCCTAATCATGTATATGATCAAAACATGTTATTAGACCATTTTTAGGATTTTTGTATGGTTAGGAATGATTTTTAGCAATTAAACTATGTTTATATGATATTAAACCTAATTAAACAAGTTAAAAATCATGAATTAATGGAAATACCTTTGGGTTTTTTAGGTTGGCTGAAGAACAAAGAGATTTCCAGAAATTTTATGTTGATTTTTGGTGTGAAAGTATCTAAGTATTAGTTATATAATAAATTGAAAACTTGGGGGGGGGGGGGTAAACCCCCTTCCGTACGCAAGCCAAAAGAAAAGGGGCCCTTGGGCCTCTTTTATTCCCCATGCCTTGTTTTGCATGCCCGAAAGTGAAATTCCAAGTCCAAATTTATTTCGGGTTTGGTTTTTAGTGCGAAAAACATACCGGATACGACAAACAGCATGAAAACGAATGTTTTTTTTGCTATTTTTATATAAATTTATAAAAAATAGTATACATTTGTAAAATTCAAAAATATTTTCACGGATCGCTTAAAAAATTTCAAATAAGTGTTTGGTAAGTCTTTTTCGGCTTAACGGATGATAAAATGCTTGGTTTGTAACTATCTTTTGCGTTTAAATCTATAGCGGGTAGTTAAACGAGCATGTTTTCGTTTAACTTGTTTGCTATCTAACTAAGGCTATAATACTAATATATTAGATTATATTAATCGTATATCACTTATAGATGGCTCCCCTGGATATCTGGGTCATAAGCAGACCCGTTCGGTTAATCGTTTGTTCGATACAAAATAAGAGGTTAATCGCTTATTCGTATGTAAATACTGAGGTGTATACTGTTTTGTTACGATTGTCACATTCTCCCCCCGTTAAGAAATTTCATCCCCGAAATTCAATATGCCAATTATATGTTCCTTAGGGACAAATAAGAGTATTTGTTTTCGTTTTCAAATATATTTGTTTCCACGTTGTGGATTTTACCGAACTTTGATCCTTGAAATTTTTATTGAGTCGTAAATGTTTGCTTTTCCCATCCATTATTTATACATGTTCTTCACCAAATTCAGTTATGTGAATGTTTTCAAGTGGTATTATCTCTGCCTCATCAATAAGGCACTTGTTTGTTTATGTATATAAGAAATTTGTTAGTATAATTAAAATTGGAAGTGAACTCAATTCTAGAGATAGTTTATTCAATATGCTACGGGTTTAATTCTTGAGGCAACCTCGTACCGTTCTATGTATTTTGTTGTCAACTTATCAGTTTCCTCAAATCAAATAGCACTTTTCAAAGGTCAACAATTCAGTATGTACCTCGGTATAGTTCTTTTATTAGTCTTATGCGGATTTTCAGTTTGTTTGAATTCTACAAGGTTTATCTGTGATTTCCGGAATCAAATTGAATTTTACATTTGAGCGTTGCTAACTTATACCCTATTAAGGTAACGATTTATATTCTTGCTCATATCATACCAGTTATAGTGTCGCTCGTATAATATTATGGTAACTATTAGTATACGAGGATTAGACCAGTGAGAATGCTGGTCTTAATTTCTTCCAAGATTCAATATACAGTTGCAATGTAATTATCCCAATGTCTGTATAGTTTGCCCTCATCGATCGTTTAATTGGGAATGATAGGTCGTGCTTAAAACGATTCGGTTTCTTAAGTTTGTCAGAACCTAAATGGCGAAATGACTATCTTAGTCCGAAGTAATCGAAATAGACATACCATGTCGAGGTATGATTTTGTTGACATAATTGTGCGTCTAGTTGTTATGGATCGGGAGATAGTATGCAAATTAAGTTAGTGGGTCAACTAGTACTCGGACTATACTGCGTTCTTAGGGATGATTTATGAAAGGGTGTTACGAGGCTCATAGTAATCTGTTCCGACTTCCACCGGGTGTTTCCGGTTGTATAACATTACCGAGGGTTCTTGATACTCTGTTTTAGTTAATTCTAGACTCGGTTTGTTGGAGGTATAGAATTTCATCGGTTTTACTTTCCGAAGTTATTATCGTTCCCGTACAAGATTTTGTTTTTTTTAAATGTTATACTCATAGGGCTTTCTTTTGTGCGATATGAATATGCCCGATAATGTCTGTCTAAACAATCGTTTTAAATGGTCGTACTTTCCAATGTTTAACTTTATCATTTTATCTTAAGGTATTGGTTTTCTCAATTACAATTATTCCACTACTCTACTCGTCCTACGAACCCCATATTCAGTTTTGTTAGATCAATTATAGGTCATAGGCTTTTGCGATACATGTAATTTGTGCGTTTAATGGCATATAAGTAGTATTCCCATGCCATAGGTGTAAAAGAAATCGTCCTATACTCTGGGTAATGGAAAATGTAATTTTCACATGTGTTTTTGATTGTCAGGAAGTGTATTTTATACCGTTGTTTCTCTGCATTAGTACGCGTTCTAATTCTTCACGGGACGTATCCTAATAGATTACAAGATCATGAGTTCCTTCTGAGAGACTTAGCATAGAAGTTTGACAAAGTTTATGTTTTAATGATTAAAAACCATTTCTTGTTCTCTTTCCCAATCAAAAATTCAATTTTCTTGGGTTGAAAGGGTTAAAGGTTGGGTGATGCTGGAAAATTTACAATGAAGCGCTGATAATACTTAGCTAGTTTCAAAATTTGGCGAATTTATTTTGTTGACTCTGGTGTTTATCAGTTTTGTTCGGGTGTATGTGAATTCCATTTCAACTTATAACGTGTTCTAAGAATCGAATTCCTTGTACCTAGAATTCATATTTGGACAGCTTAGTATACAATTCTTCCTGCCTCAACACCTCCAAGGTTGATCATAAATGTTGTTCATGTTCCTTCTTGCTTTTTGAATATATCTGGAGATCATTACTAACGTTATAATGAATTTATCGCGGTATGGTTTACAAACTCGGTTTGGGTGATCCATGAAAACCGCGGGTGCATTAATCGATTCGAAGGGCATAACTAAGGGTTCATAGTGAAACATCTTCCTTTTGGATTTTAACTTGAAGATAGTCGGATCGGAGATCGATTTTCGAGAAGTAATTCGCTCCTTGGAGTTGATCAAATAATTCGTCTAATTGTGGGAGGGAATATTGGTTTTTGATTGCAATTTTGTGTATTTCCCGATAATCAACACACATCCTAAAGCTTCCATCCTTCTTATTTACAAACAACACCGGTGCTTCCCAATGAGGATAGCTAGGTTCCATGAAATCCTTATCTAATAATTCTTATAATTGTGTAATTAGTTCTTACATTTCGGAGAATGCCAGACGATAAGGAGCCTTGGTAATAGTAGTTGTTCCTAAGGTTAGGTCAGTTGGGGGTTCAATTTGTCGGATAGTGGAATTTCGGGTAGTTCATCAGTAAGGATATTGGAGTATTCAAGTATTACGGGGATCTTCCCTATATGTTTCATTAGGGGTTTTCATGGTTATGATCTCCAAAAATGCCACACATCCTTGGCGTAAGAGTTTTAATATTTTAAGTTGAGACGCAAGAGGTGATATTATACCAAACTCTTCTCCTTGTACCATAATCGCTTCATCATCTGGGTGAGGAATTTTAACTACTTAGTCATTACACACGATTTCTGCTTGTATTTAGCTAACCTGCCCATACTGACAATTACATTGATGCTTCCCAACTATGCCAGGAGTAGGTCAATAAGGAATGAGTGGTCGTTTAGAATAATAGGACAGTTCTAGAGTATTTGGTTAATAGTTATAGGTTTTCTGTTAACGAATTCTATAGCATAGGGGTCTACTAGTTCACTAATCGATATGTTTCCTGGGGATAATAAGTTAGTGTGAATAAGACTTCTATTATTGTCTATATCGTACGAGACTGAAGCATATTAATCAAAATTTACGAATGTAATTTTTTTTCACCACAATTAAGTCTTGTCGTATACTAACTGATCCAATCACTAAACGCGGCCTCCAGCCGAGTTAGACGTTAATGCTTGTTCTTGGTTTAACCAGGGATAATTCTTTTGAAGCGTTTCGTACAGCCACACTCATAGTAACATGATGGTTTGTTGTAGGTGGTGGATGAATTAGTTATGATTAGGGTAACTGTAAGTGGTGAGGTTAGAACGATCGGTTTACAGTGTTCATAATGGTTTCACAGCTACAGGCATAATATCCAATCTTTTCGCTTTTATGACACGCCTTTATTCAACATACCTTTTGGCGAAGGTTCATTGTATACGTTTCATTCTGAACTAATGTTAATCGCCGTAGTATTTTGAGTTATAGGGCGCGCACGTTTAATTTGTTTTATTTCTTGTACCCCTGATTCATGATAAGTTCGTTTTGTACTATATGATTTCCCCGGGCTTTCTCATCACAATATTTCTAACCAAATCAAAAGCTATCACACCCGCTTGTTTCATGGCATTTTTAAAGATTTAGTTGTAACTGAATTAATTAAAGTTCCTACTTCTGGGGCTACTAACTATGGCACCAATCGAGCCAGATCGTTAAAACGGTTCGTGTATCCCAATTAGTCCGCACCTTTTGTTTTCACTTTCCCTGGGTTCGTATTCTAATTTCTAGATTTTATTCCTTGGACTAAGGTGTTTAATAAAGGGGTTTTAAGTTTTGTCCAAGTCATACGGTTGGTTGCCTCTTGTTCCCGAATTTGTACAATCGTTATCTATCACATATGTGATGATCAATTTCTGGTATTGATAACAAATTTTATCGCTTCGATTAATTTTACTAACCCATTAACTCTTTTAGTACCACTAGAATTTATAGGTTTGCACAACGTAATTTGTTTAAACCTGTATTCCCGTTGTGAAGGATCACTGTTGTTACGACTAGTATTCATGTTCGGTAAGATATTTTTATTGCCAATGGCATTTAGTGGGGGAAATTATCATTATCGGTAGTAGCATTAGTGCTCAGTGGGGGAGTATTATTCGTGACAATGTTCGTATATATCATAAAAATAACATTTGTAACTGTATTAGTATTGGGCGGCGAAATAATATTCGCGGCCGTATTAGGGTTTGACATTTAAATTGTATTCATTGTCGTATTAATTCCGGCAGCGAATCGCGCTGTGATTGTCAGAGTTACCAACTGCAGTTTCCGAACAATCATTTCGGCCACAACTGCCTCAATCACATGTTTGTTTTCTTCGGGGCCATTCTATAATGATAAATAACTAAACTTCACATAATTGTAATTTTCCTTATAACTCATTGCGCAGGGAATCACATTAGCTAACAGTTAGGTAATTCAAATAGCATATACGTATTACACACATCAAATCATGTATCTATATACCCAGGATAGTACATAGATTTAGCCGAATAAGGCCATTGTTTGCATGTATGTATCGAAAATTGTCATCCCACGACAAGTAAATTTAACCCGGTAAGGGTCAATGTTTGTACTAAAAGATTCAGATCATCCTCCGTATGAGCATAGCATACTATCAAATGCTTGCATAGAGTATCGGAATTATACACAACAGTGTCATACTATCCCTGTCTATCCGAGCCCACATTATAATAATCATGCATAATTCACAACTTGTATAACAATCATTCCGACATAGTCCCATCATTGGGTAACTGTTTTATCGTGCCTCTCCCGTAAGTAAAGATTTGTTCGTTATAAGTTTAAGCAAGATGTTTAATTGGGAGACATTTGTATACTTCCTTTGACCTTTGAATGTTATTAAGTATAATTAGAAAATATTCTTTCACCAGGTCATTCAGTATCCGTAAGCATGCCAGGTTTAGTAATAGTGGTAATTTGTTGGTTGGGGTAAGTATGTCCCATTCCAGTCCACGTACGTCATCGATTCGCAAGCATGGGGTTTTTCTTCTATAATAAACCGATTGGAATAGCAGAATATAGGAGAGGTTGGAGGTTCTCATACATAGATGATTTATAGAGTTTGCTAGTTCAGAAGGTTCATCAGAGTCAATTGCTCGGGTGATATGTATAGGGAATTATTATTCGTATTCCTTTTTGAAATATCTTTAGTACATTATATGTACTGGTAGTCATGGTTTATTACAGAACTGGGGACTCAATAAGGTAATTATTGAATTTATAATTTAATAGTTCGGGCTCATCATTAGGCATTCTCACAGGAATATTGTTTGTTTTCGAAAAACAAAAGCAAAGAGATGAATGGAAAACTGTTTAGTTTACTATTTGAAAACAAGTATATAAGATAAGATTAGATCCAAGTTGAGAAGTGTTGTGCCCTCTGGATATGATTGTATGTAGGTCACACCTTCCATAGTTCTTTCCTGGGCCTAGGATTTACGCTCAGTCTGTGATTCAATCATACAAAAAGGTTTAGTTTGGACTTGATAGAACGTCCACACATTCTCGTTTACAGGCAACATCAGTTCTTCATCTGATATAGGGCTACCGATTTCGACATCTTTCGGCTCAACGATTTGTCATAAAAATAATAGTTTTCGATAGTATGAATCAGAGTAAGGGATATTATTACTTAAGGCCAAATAAAATATTTTATTTGTTATGATCGAGTACCATATTAATTACGATAAAATATAATATTATTTTTAATAAAACAAAATTTTAAGTTAATATTTATTATAATCGAATATAATATTCGTTACACGGAGGCTTAGTATTATCGAGAGTATAATACGTACACATATTCGTACACCTTGTTCCAAATAAACACGTATGTCTTATATATATATATATATATATATGTATATACGTACTCAGAATTACCTTTTATACACATATGTTGCCATTTTTTCCTACCCATACGTTCCACGATATCTCCCCGAATTCTCTCGTACAAGCAAGTCTGTTATTATGTTCCGGACCACAACAACTCACTTGCCCTACAAGTTCATCCCGGCATCCACCAGTATATAATATTAAATTATTGTTTTTTTCCCAGAGTTAATCGAGCCTAAGGTTATATTTTAGGTATCCTAAGAGATAACCTAATCCTTTATAACCAATGGCTCTGATAAAAACTTCTATCACACCCCGTTGAGCGATTTGTGGAAGCGTAAAAATAGAAATGTAACAGACACCTCTGGTATCAACCACATTGTTTATAAAGAACAATAGTTTACAATATTTTACATCGATCTAACTTTGTTTACAACTAGGTGATACAAACTAAATCCAACGCGTTAAGCGACTTTACTTCTTACTAGCACACTTGCATCAATTCACCCAGCATTAATCGCAAGTCAAACACGTAGCACATTGACTTTCTAGTCCAAGTCTGGTTTACCTGAAAAACATGTTAGAACGGGTCAACTACAAATAGTTGGTGAGTTTCACGAGTTTCAAGAAATCAGTTGTGCGTACAACAATCACAGTTTGTAAATACGCAAGTATGTATGTATGTACCTTCACAAGTACGTTTGTTTGAAATGTTTATGATGTAATTATGCTAAGCTACAGTGAAGCCTTGACTGTCTGTGCTGCGTGCATCCATTTCCCATGACCAATCCACCACTGTGGCTCCTCTTCCGCCCACAACATGCCCCGGTAGCTATGTCTAACACTACATAGCCTGTTTGTATAAATATGGTCATGTGCAAACGGCGCTATGTGACACGGCAACCAGTCCGATTCCGTTTGGGTTTGTCAAACCAATAGTACTATTCACAAGCCACCGGCTCGAAGTTAATCACTGTGTTCGTGGGGACTTTCGTGTGTTAGCACTTAGATAATTCCCATCATCAAACAATTTCAAGTATATAGATATGTATCAACATGTTTTTCACCCCAAAAGTTCGTAAAAACAGTTTAAAAGTGGGGTTATGAAACTCACTGTTTTGTAGGCACTCAGTGCTAGGTCAGCTCAGGGTTCGTTTACCTTGCTATCACTTAGTCCATATAATTAATATTATAATAATATTAATATTTTAATATTATTATAATCTCAATACTAAATCGGGCTGTATAGCTAGTCCGGATGTAGCTGTTACATCCAGAAAGTGTCAGTAGGCTTAGATTGTGATGTTGTTCAATGTCTAATACTTAAAACCGAACTTGGCTCAGTTTCCCCGTTTTCCGGCTGGGCCAAGTTGTTCGTGTTAGTGCATGGTTTGTAACAGATGATCTTTTGTGTTTGTTAGAATTGAGAGCAATGGTCAAAGGGGAGTCTGTTGGTGCATTTTGTGACCGTCGCTATGCAATTCTGATCAGCGGATACGATGTACGAAGTTAGGACAACTTCTCCATAGGCGAAGTTGTAACAACTTCTGCCATAGGCGAAGTTAGAACAACTTCGCCTTAGGCGAAGTTGTAACAACTTCGCCTACAGGCCCAAGCCCGTGAAGTTGTTTATATATATATATATGTGTCTTGGTTAGGTTTGTGTATCCAGAAAGTTAGAGAGATTTGTGTTACAGTTCAATTGTCTAGAGAGAAACAGAGAGGGAGAGCCGTGTGGGACGGCCCGAGGTAGAGCTCACCTCGGGTCGGCCGTGTTTCTGTTTATGTTCGGTATGTAACGTGTTTGGTTATTATATAAAAGATCTGCAGATGTGTTTATCCCATTCGTGTGTTTGTTCGTGTATGTGTTTGTGTGTAATCGTGTTCTTCGTCTTCTACACCAATAAACGAGTCTAGGAGGATTCCGCACTCCTAGACCTCGTGCGGATCTCGTATCGATCGGCGACGCCCCGAGGGGACTTCAGTTCGTTTATGCGTTCAGAAAATAGTTATGGGGAAGTAAGCTTAGGTAAATGTGTTGGTCGATAAAATGATTAACTTATAAAGAAAGATCATACATTGGGGTTCCGGATTCGCTACGGGGCCCGTTTCCGTTTATTCTGTTTGATTTGAGGAGAAACGCGCACAATGTATCCAGATTGTCTAGGTTTCTCATAAAAAGGTTCGTTTTTACAAAATTAATCCAAAAATATGATTTTTGATCACTCTTGGTGTTCTGATATTCCCGCAGATTCGTTAATCACGAACTTGGCGGTTTTTATCATAATTGAGTTTGTTTAATTTTCAAATTAGCATAATTAATTAACCGTTAATCATTAAATTATTAAACTTTAGACACTTATTTATTAAAATATGTAGATTTTTATAAAAATATTTCTGGAATTATTTACTGGTTTATTAATTTATAAAAATTCATTTTACCTGCTATATTTAGCCTGAAAATCGTCCGTTTATCCTAAACGATTTCCAAAAATTCCAAAAAAATTCCTGGATTCTCAAATTATATACCAAAACCATATGTATCAATTCTAGAATGTAATAACCTTGTTCAATATTCTTTTCGGACCAAAAACAACTATAAAAACTCATATGAACGCAAATGAATAAAGCCTACTTAGTCTTTTCCAAATGCTCCCAAATTTCATGTGTGATCAAAATATACGAAATCTGAGTGCCCCAAAAATTTTCATATTTTTTCCAGCATTTTAATTATTTTTCCCAAATAAACGACCCAAATCGGTAATAAATTCGCCAAATATTCTCGGATGGTCGAAAAAAATTACCAATTTAAACAGGGACTCACTGATATGGACCTTGATGACCCTGAAAATTTTCATGACCTAACAATATGCACATCACAATCGAATCCTAAACAGCCCGTAATCGAGTGATTCGGTATTACCTTAGCGGTTTTGGTTCGTTTTCGCCCTTCTAATCAAATTTTCATGTTCTTGTGCTTCTATGCAAGCTAGATACAGGTCCTATATCACAAAACAAGCAAGTTTCATCCACACAACTGCCCCTTAACTTAGGGTTTCGGTTAGGGTATAAAACCGAACTTTTAAACCGTAAAAACACCATTAAAACCCTATAATACGTGTTTATGGCCAAAAAAACTATCAACCCAGATTCCTAACCATGTATATGATCAAAACATATTTTTGGACTATTTTTAGGATTTTTGCATGGTTAGGAATGATTTTTAGCAATTAAACTTTGTTTATATGATATTAAACCTAATTAAACAACTTAAAATTTATGAATTAATGGAAATACCTTTGGGTTTTTTAGGTTGGCTGAAGAACAAAGAGAGTTCCAGAAATTTTATGTTGATTTTTGGTGTGAAAATATCTAAGTATTAGTTATATAATTTTATGTTGATTTTTGGTGTGAAAGTATCTAAGTATTAGTTATATAATAAAATGAAAACTTTGGGGGGGGGGGGGGGGTAAACCCCCTTCCGTACGCAAGTCAAAAGAAAAGGGCCCTTGGGCCACTTTTATTCCCCATGCTTTGTTTTGCATGCCCGAAAGTAAAAATCCAAGTCCAAATTTATTTCGGGTTCGGTTTTAGCGCGAAAAACATATCGGGTACGACAAACAGCGCGAAAACGAGTGTTTTTTTGGCTATTCTTATAAAAATTTATAAAAACATAGTATACGTTTGTAAAATTTGAAAATATTTTCACGAATCGCTTAAAATTTTTCAAATAAATGTTTGGTAAGTCTTTTTCGGCTTAACGGATGATAAAATGCTTGGTTTGTAACTATCTTTGGCGTTTAAATCTATAGCGGGTAGTTAAACGAGCATGTTTTCGTTTAACTTGTTGCTATCTAACTAAGGCCATAATACTAATATATTAGATTATATTAATCGTATATCACTTGTGGATGGCTCCCCTGGATATCTGGGTCATAACCAGACCCGTTCGGTTAATCATTTGTTCGATACGCAATAAGCGGTTAATCGCTTATTCGTTTGTAAATACTGAGGTGCATACTGTTTTCTCACGATTGTCACAGGTAGAATCCTTGATATCACCTTAAAACGAGCCTAGAATAGGTCTATAGACTCTAATACCAATTGTAAGTCTCGTTAAAGGACCTTTCAATGTTATATCAATGAACTCGTTGACTAGGCGGAAACTAATCCACAAGCCGATTCTATAACAACAAAAGAATAACAATGAACACGACGAAGAGGCTTCAAAACACACGTATATTATTACGTCGGGTGCTTAAACCTTTTACACACTTACACGGGTGATCAACTAACTTAGACGAACAAACCTACAATAGTAAACATACATCGTGTATATAGCTCTACCAACCTAAGCCCAAAACATACTAAAGCCCACCGAAATCTAAAGATTTCGGTTTACACAATACGACCCATCTAACCCTAATAATACAAAGCATAAACCAAAAATATGACCCCAACAATATATATATATATATATATATATATATATATATATATATATATGTCTTACTCGAGTCCAAAGGGGTTAAGTTTACTTGAATTTACTTAGCTCAAAGTGCAGATAGAGCATGTCATTTGGATCGAGTTTCTTGAATTTAGTCGAGTTGATCCTAGGTCTAGCCGAGTCCTGCTTCTACTCTAGTAACACTCATAAATTTTTGGACCCAAAAATCCGACCCATTTAAAATTTACGTTATGTTATTATTAATTTATTATTCGAACAATCGTTATTTAAGCAAATTAAAAAATTTATTACTTTATCTAGCCTTTTTTTTCCGATACGTGCCACCCAGTAAGTTAGTAAATAATATATTTTAAAACTATTTTTATGGTGCAAATTTAACCCCTTATCCAAGTTCATTTTCCCAACTTGACAAACTGATCTAACCATAGGGTTAAAGTGTAAAATTATTTTGAAAAACAATTTTTTTTCCATGTTCCTTCTTCCCTCCTGTCGGCCTACCCCCTCCTCCCCCCCCCCCTCTTGATTTTCTAATCAGCCGTTAATTATGAAATTGACTTCATATAAATGATAGTTGATCAAAAACGCATCCCAATCAATCCCTAACTACATTATTAACAGCTTTATGTTAACAAATTCTTTCACGACGAACCGTGGACCAAATCGACACCAAAACCCTATAAATCTATGCCTACAATTCAATTAATTGATCCTGCACCCTCCTTATAACATTCCGAATCAAAGACCCAATTCAATTTAACCTCAGAAGTTGTTTCCGATCAAGTATTGGATCGCGTTCTAGCCGAAACCCTAATTCATCGTTCACCCTCAATACAACATCGCTTAAGATAATTGATGTACGGGTTTTGTTCGGATTTTTGTGCGTTTTAAAACCCATCTGTCAATTTAAATTGACAGAGGGCATACGATCTTCAATTTGGGATTGATTATGATCTAGGGTTTATGAAATTTGGGGATAACTGTGACTTGTATTGTTAAATTATTATTACTAAACTACTACAACCGATTGCTTGGTTCAACTGGTTGTATATGTATGGTCTTAAACGACCCGGGTGCAGACGCTAGTTCGAGTCTCTCTGGGCCGGTTTTCGGCATTTTTTTTTCCTCTTTTCATTGTTTCCTTTATTTTTCTTTATATTGATTTATTTATTATTACTATTTAAACTATAAACATCATTATTGATTATTCTTCTTTAAAATTTATCATATATGGATATGTATGTGTGTATATATATAATTTTTATTTTTTAATTATAAATCTATATATTTTTCATATTTAAGCTAATATAATTTTTGAAGATAACAAAACTCAAAATAGCCTTATTTGTTTAAATGAATCGATCATCTCTAGGCATCTAAAATAAATTTTCTTTCATCTAAACTCTTTCGAATATGTATATATTTATGAACATATGTACATATATAAAAAACTTTTTAATAAATAAGCTAAACAAACGGGTCATCGCTAAACTTTTATAATGAGTGTTCGTTTAATTCATAAATATATACGTAATACTAATTTACGATTATTAACTTAAAATCAACATGTAACTTGTAATAATATTTAAACTAATTACATTTTTTATCAGAACTTTATAAAATTTATGAAATATATATTTAACATCTTATCAATCTCCAATCCGTTATAAACCCTTTGATCTTGTCTTGTTCCTTTATGTTAATTATTCATTTTAGTTATACCTCTTATAAATAGGACTTGTCTTCACCGTAACTGTTACCATCATCTCGTTACCGCTTCACCTTATTTCATGTGAGTAACCACACTCCATTTTTTTTCTATATTTTTGTTTTGGGGGCATTATGCGTACTATAAACTATTATTTAATATTATTTCGCTCAAACACAATTCCGTTAATTGTGTGGTTGTGATGATGCTCGATTAATTGTTGATTGCTATATAAATTATGTGTTTACTGCTTTATGGTTGGTTGGTATCTCATCCTCATCCTCATCCTCATAGTATGATCATACGATGTCCAAGTTAGCATGTCCGAATCTAGTGGCATGTTCAAAAAGACACATTTGTTTATTTTTATGTTATCTTGTTATTGGTTGTGAATTCATCCGAGTAGAAATGTCCGTATTCTAGTGGCATGATCAAAATGATAATTATACTTGTTAAAATTAATTGTTGTTATTCACATACGCAACGAATTGTTTTATTTCTCATTATTATATTACATTTACACTAAACCATGATTACTCGCTCAACAAGTATTGTTGACAAATTATTTTAGCACATAATGCAGGTTGTTATAAGAAGTTATTTGATGTGAAGACATAGATTGGGACATTAGGTTAAAAATTATAAAGTTTAAATGTTGTATTAAATTCTTTTTCATTTTAATTATTTGTGTATGTTGTGAATAAATAAATTTAGATATTGACACTTATTAATATTATTAGTGTCTTTGAGCTATGATACAAATTATGTTGCGCCCCGGCATGATACGTCGTAGGTTGGGGTGTGACAGATTGGTATCAGAGCCGATGGCTTTAGGATAGGCGGTTAGATGTAATGGCCTGGTAACATGCTTAGGGTCCCTATACGTGTTCCTATACGTGCACCCTACTTGTTTAAATTTTTGTACATAGCTTAATTTTTTTTAAATTGTTTGTCATATACAATTGTATACAAAAGAAGACTCTTATTCCGAGGCTATGCCTCAATTTTTTTTTCAAAACTTTAGAACGATTTTTAATCAGGAATTTCTCTAGAAATCCCACCTTTTTTACTTCCCCTCTCCTTGAGGATGGTTCATGTAACGGATACGTAGTAACTGTAAGGGGGACACACATGTATACCGATCCCTTGACACCAAGGCTTGCGAGCCTAAGGAAGTGCAATGCGCATAAATCAAGATCAACCGCAAGACCTGGTTGCCTTCCTGGAGGGTGAGGTGTGAGTGTGAAACTTGTAAGCCAAAGCGTATCACACCAAACGTTCATGAATCTACTACCCTCATTGTATCAATCGTGGTCATGTGGCGGTCACACCCTTAATTTATAACCGAATTCACGGTGATACGTGGCTAAACTTGGTTTTCTCTATTGTTTTTTAGTTGAATGGATGGGTGAAGTATACAAATACGGGGTGGTTCCTGAATTACTTCAACCATCTACCTCAACACCCCTCACAACTCAATTTTAAACGATTTTGTTGAAGCTAATACATGAACATTTCAACAACTTTTATTTGGTTTTCGATATTTTCACTTTGTTGGAAGGAACCATGGTGGTTCATGAAATCCTAACCAACAAATAAAGCCTTATATTTTAATTTTGAGTTATGTTATTGTTGGAACCAGGATTCTTGATCCTTGAGGATCAGCTATTCTTGGCACCTGTTGCCAGGACTAACGATTCTGAAGGGTCAAAGTATCCTCAACGGTTGATTTCAAATATGTTATAATCTTTTTTGCAGGTATTAAAACGTGTTTACCAGAAAGCCTACTTTTACGTAGAGCATATTTTACCAAGTCCATCCAGCTCGTCCACGTTCATGGAGAATTAGTAAACAAACATTTGCGAGATTATAGCTAATTAGTTAGTAGACGTTATAATTCTTTGTATTTATATACTGAATCGAAGCTGATCATAACACACAACAGATAGCACATCTAGAACTCTCAGCAAGAACACTTTGTAATCACAATCAGCTTTGATTCCATCTCTTGTAATTTTTTTGAGCTTAATATAATAGGTAGTGATAGTTTTCACTACCCGAGGTTTTTATGCCGGTGGGATACTAGTTATTAAGGGATTTTCCTCGTATAAATCTTGTTGTCCAACCTTTACAACTACTACTTTGATTATTTTGTTCATACAAGCACCAATTCTCGCATACGAATTTGGTTACGTGATCCTTAGACCGATATTTGACCAAAACAATTTGGCGCCCACCGTGGGGCATTTGGTGCTTTAATCACAAAAAATCCTTACCTTTATTCAATCCCTACTATCACTCACTAAATGGCCTCTCAAGGAAAAGCTGTTCCCACAACCGCTGCTTCAAGTGTCCCTGCTCAAGTGACTTTGTCGCTGCTACCTGGCTTTACGAAGCCAAAAAAGCCTACAACTGTTACTCAGAAGAAGGAGACTGCTGTTTTCTCTGGACCAAAATCCGCTACTGTCTCCCAAACGGTAACTATTAACAATGATGTTTTTGTTTTGTGTTCACAGATGAAGAACTATATGGAGCAGCAGAATAAGACCAACCAGAGGATCCTCCACGAGATCGGGGAAATCAAGAGGACTAAGAAGGCTGCTGAAGACACAAGTCCCATTATGCCGAAAATGCTTGACATCAGCACTCCAGATTTCCTGACTCAAAGGTGTCCAACATTCACTTATCCTCAGCAGGTATCCTTCAACAAGGATCATCAGGTCAACACTTGAGATACTCTGACCAGCACGCGCAAGGATCATCTATCCTTCAACAAGGATCATTAGGTCAACACTTGAGATCCTCCAACTATCATTTACAAGGATCCTTGGCCTTCCAATCTGGACCCTCAGATTTCCGTCAAGGATCCTCCACCCATCAACTTCAAGGATCCTCCATCTTTTAACCAGGATCCTTGGGTTTCCAGACAGAATCCATCATCCATCAGCATCCAGAACCCTACTATCCTTATGGGAAGGAACATCTGAAGGAACCATGATCCAAGCCATTAGAGGTCAATGAAGGCGACTTCATACCTATGTAAACCACTGCTCCCACTGAACCAACTCTTGATACTGAAACAGTGTACCCCAGATGCAACTATGGAGCGATATCTTTTAATCACACAAGAGGTAACATTTATGATAATCTATATTTTGGCACTAATCATGGTGGTATGCAAGATACCGGGATCAACCAAACCATAGCCCGTGAGCTACAAAAGCTCAAGGATATGATATCAAGTGTACCAAGAGTCATCAAACCTATTCCCGAATTACCAGCAGGAAGCCATAACATATCCAGGTTCGCTCCACCAATTTGTGATGCTGAGATACCAAAGCGCTTCACTGCCCCTAGTATGAAGTTATATGATGGATCCACTGATCCTAAGGAACATGTGGCCTTATACTATGAGAGAATGGAAATTAACCCAATGCTAGATAGATTGAAAGAAGCTTGCTTGTGTAAGGGCTTTGGCTCAACCCTTACTAGATCTGCCCTCAAATGGCTGCTAAGTCTTCTTCCTTATTCTATTTCTTCCTTTTCTCATTTAATCAATCTATTTAATAGTCAATTTTCATGCAGTAGATCCTTTGAAAAATTAACTAGTGATTTATATAGAGTTGTCCAACCTCGTGGGGAACCTCTTAGGCAGTTCCTTACTAGGTTTGGAAGAGGCCTTGGAAATTCCAAATCTGGATGTCCCGACAGCTGTTGAGGCATTCAAGATGGGATTACAAAAGGACTCTCCATTTTATCAAGATCTTGTGATGACCTCTTGCTGGAATTTATATGAAGTCCAAAACAGAGCTTTAAGATTCATCAGGTTGGAGGAGGATCAAAGAATACAAGATCAGCTAAATACTCCAACAAAAAAGAGTCTCAAGACAAAAAGTCCAGGACCCAGGATCCTGAACCAGTCCTGGAAAAGGCTGCTCCACTCCCCAGACGCTAAAGTTATCAACATGATCTTTGGAGGCTCTGATATAAGCGGAACTTCATATTCAGCTGCGAAGAAGTACGCCAAAGAGTGCAAACTGGAGAATGGTGAAAGGCCGATCAGGACTTCTACAACAGCCGAGCAAAGAGTTATCTCCTTCGATGAGGATGATCGAGTCAATATCCAGGATCCTCACCATGATGGCTTAGTCATTACATTATTTATTTCTAACCATTATATTCGCAGGATACTCATTGATGGAGGAAGTTTAGTTAACATCATCCAACTGGAAGTACTCAGAAGGATGAATATCCCATAATCAAAAATTGTCCCACGATCCTCAGTTCTTCTAGGATTCAATGGGGAAACGAAGAATACATTGGGGGACATCAAACTACCCATATATATAGAGGGAGTAAATTCTATTAAAAAATTTTGTGTTATCAAGTCCTTGTCTTGTGGCAATGTTATTCTTGGCAGGCCTTGGATACACCAATGTGTAAAACTGCTTTAAGTGATGTCCTGGTAAAGTATCACGAAGGTAACCAACACCCTATTTACTATGTAAGTAAAAGTCTCCTTGATGCCAAGTCCAGGTACTCTCATTTATAAAAACTTATTCTTGCTCTAATCATGGCTTCAACTAAGTTAAGACATTATTTTGAAACTCATACTATTATTGTAAAAACTAATTATCCCATAAAGAATTTCCTTAGAAAACCAAAAATGTCGGGTAGAATGGCCAAATGGGCTGTGAAATTAAGTACATATGATATCCGATATGAGCCTAGAAATGCGATTAAGTCACAGGCACTAGCAGACTTTGTGGCTGATTTCAGTAGCGACATAGAAGAACAAGCCAATCTTGATGTTCAATAGCTTGAAGAGACCAAGGATCCTTGGACACTCTTCACTGACGGAGCCTCAAATGTCATAGGAACAGGATTGGGAATACTATTGAAATCGCCACAAGGGGACATACTACCCCATTCGATAGCTTGTGAATTCCAGGCCACTAACAACGAGGCAGAATATGAGGCACTTATCGCAGGTATACAACTAGCCAAAGGTATGAGAATCAGGTATCTTCAAATTTTTGTAGATTCATTATTAATTGCTAATCACTTTAATGGCTCATATGCAGTCAAAAGTGAGAAATAAATTAAATATTTAGATATAGTAAAGGATCTTGCAGGATCCTTCGATTATTTTACAATTACACAGGTACCAAGAGAAGAAAAATGCTGGGGCCGATGCCTTAGCAAACCTAGCTTCAGCTTTGAAGCTCCCAGAGAACATAAAAATTCCAATCATTATCACATTCTATACCCTGCAATTGAGAAATGCCAAGCAATGGAGGTAGATGGGGATCTACATATGGATCCTGAGGATCATTCATCCTGGATCATCCCGATAATGAAGTATATTCAAGATGGAGAAATCCCAAAACAAGAGAACCCCAAGGCTTTTAAAGCCAAGGTATCCCAATATACGATTGTACATAATATGCTATATAAGAAATCCCTTACAGGTCCATATTTAAGGTGCATCGAAGGATCCGAGATCCAAGAAGTGCTGAAGGATTTCCATGAAGGAGACTATGGCAACCATACAGGGAGCAGAGCATTATTCTCCAGGATTTTAAGAACTGGATACTTCTGGCCTACTATGAAAAAAGATGCTATGGGGTACTCCAAGAAGTGCAATGCTTGTTAGAGGAATGGCAACATTCTACATCAATCGGTAGAACCCTTATATCCTGCCATCTCTTCCTGACCATTCATGAAATGGGGAATGGATATAGTGGGTAAGCTTCCTACAGCTCCAGGGGGGAAAGTCTTCATGTTAGCAATGACACTAAATGGATCGAAGCTAAGGCTTTCCCTCAAGTTAGGGAAAAGGAAGTTATATCCTTTATCAAACATAACATTATTACTAGATTTGGAATCCATTCTGAAATTATTTGTGATAATGGTTCCCAATTTATTGGGAAAAGAACTACTAACTTTTGTGACAGTTGGGGAATCAAAATGATCACTTCAACACCAGTCCATCCGCAAGCAAATGGCCAAGTAGAATCAAGCAACAAAATCATCATCAACAACCTTTAGAAGAAGTTTGGAGTTTAGAAGGGCAAATGGGCTGAGGATCTACCCTATATGCTTTGGGCAGATAGGACAACTCCAAAGAATGCCACAGGACAGACGCCGTTCTCATTAGTCTTTGGAGCTGAGGTAGTGATCCCATTGAAATGGTGTATCCAACAGCCAGAACAAGCATCCGTGATCCTTAGACAAACAACGAGAATTTTATCCAAGATCTAGATACTGTGGAAGAGCTTAGAGATCAAGCAAGATTCAGGATGGCAGCCTACCAACAAAAGATGGCTGGCGCATACAACAAAAATATCAGAATCAAAAGATTTCAAGTCGGGGATTTAGTTCTCTGAAAGGCGGTCCAGAATACAACTAATCCTGCTGACGGGAAGTTAGCACCCAAGTGGGAAGGTCCTTATTTAATTGAAGCTGAAGTAGGAAAAGGGGCATATCGTTTGATGAATATGGAAGGTGACATGCTCCCGCGGGCTTAGAATGTGATTCATCTAAAAAAGTATTTTTGTTAATCAGGATCCTAGATCCTAATCAATTACTTCAGTCCATTACTTTGTAAAATTTTACTTTATATTCATATTTATATACGTTATGTTAGATTCTTGTTTTGTCAAGTATGTCAAGTTGCAGAAATGCTAAGAAATAGGGCCCTCAAGTGGAAAAAATGGGTTGGCCAACCCTCTCCTAAGTTTAATCGGTGTTGTTGCCAAGTTTTAAATGTTTTCACCTTATCTCCCGATTTAGGGTTTCTACACCCTCGCCGGGAGCGCACGATTATCCGGGTATTATTGGACGCTGTGGGACCAGTGCACTACACGTGGCTGACAATTTCATGGCTAAAAATCATATCTTGGATCCTACGAATTAAATGGTAGACGTACCATATAAATAAGTTAAGGTCAACGCCGGGTTCGTGTTGGGTCAGATTTTTGATAAGGAAGATTGGAATCTTCTCAACCTCCTCAGGGAACGGCTAAGTATGGACTTCGAGCAAGCTTAGACTATCGAGCATGGTTTTACTACTTCGAGCAAGGTCTTCAGAACCTTTGATGGTTAATTCTTATAAGTGTTAAGGCTTAAAGCAAGCTACAATTCAACGAGCAAGAGTGTTCTTCTATCGAGTATGGATTGCCAATCGAGCAAACAACTTGATCTTTCAAGTTATAACTAAGCGTTTCCGAGCACAGGATGTTCGAGCACATGGTGATTAGCATGGAAGCAATAAGAAGATGTCATATGTTCAAAGCAAGGACTTCGAGCATGGTTCAGTCCCCCCGAGCAAGATTTACATCCGAGCATGATAAAGATTGTTCAATAAGTCTGTTAAGACGAGGCTGAAGGCATCAAGAAGAATAGGCTTGCTCGATGGAGTAGTTCGAGCAAAGCAAGGATTGGTAAAGAGGAATGAAGTTTGCTCGAGGAGAATATCTTCAATGAAGATATTCTAAGTAAAGAATGCTCGAAGACACTCATCGAGCATACCTAGCATAGTGAGTCTGCTCGATCAAGATCCTTATCTTGCTCGAGTACTCTTACACTTGTATTTGTTTTTTTCTTTCATTATGTAATAGATAGTGATTCTAGAAGGAATGCCAGGGTCTATAAATAGGATCCTAGGTTTTCATTTTAGGGTAACGTTGGCACGCACTGATTACGAAAAACATTCTAAAAGAATATTCGTTTTTGTTTCCTCGTACAACCGCCGTTGTCAACTTTACGAAACCCTATACATTTCTTTACTGCTTCATTGAATGGCATTTATTACAGTAAATCTTTGTCTTCGAATCTTTCCTTATTGATTATCATTTGTGTTTCGTTTGTTCGTGTGTCACACCTTCACTCCCATCTGTTGAATATCCTGATTCCGCCTGGATATTCAATAGGCCTTTGGGTTATTGAGTCGGTGTGTTCTTGTTAACCTTATTTAGGTTTCACCCGATTAACAGTCCTGACAAGTGGTATCAGAGCTTGAGTAGCTTGCTGAAGGCCACGGGACTGAAGGTTTGTGATAAAGCTTGAAGCTTTGTTGTGTTTGACTGCTTGAAAGATCAGATCTGCTGAAATGGAAGACCAGGAAGTATCTACGAACAAGATTCCAAGGCTTCTTGGACAAGAGTACTTTATTAAATGGAAAGTTCTTTTCGAAGCAGCTATAAACTACAATGACCCGGAACTTTGGACATCTATTACAGATGGAAACTAGGTTGCGTCCACTGCTGCAAACAATAGTGCCACCATTGAACTAAAAATAAAGAAAAGAGATGATAAAGCTCTATCTATGCTGAAGCTAGGCCTGTCCTGGGAGATTCTGACAACCATCAATCATCACAAAACTGCAAAGGAAATGTATGATGCAGTTATTGAAATGTTTGAGGGGAACACTGAACTTAGACACATCAAAAAGGATAGGCTGAAGCAACAGTTGGATAGGTTCAAGTTTAAGGACGGAGAAAGATTGAAGTCTGTGCGGTAGAGGTTCATGGTTATTGTCAATGAGATAAGAACAACTGACTTGCAAATCTCAGACATTGACCTAAACAAAAAACTATTATCATCTTTGTCTGGTGAATGGTATACAGCCATCAAATTCATCAAAGAAAAGGCAAATTTTCCAAATCTGAAGTTGGATGATGTGTTAGCATTTCTAAAAGCTGCTGAGCACGAGATGATTGAGATCATATGATAAGAGAAGACAAGCCCAGTTTTACAATGACAAATGCTCTTGTAGCACCCATGGGAAATCTTTCTGTCAAAAACCAACAACCAATCATTGAAGAACCAGCTGAAACAGGATCAGTGTGTGGAGGAAGTCAATCAAGGTTTAATGTACAAATGATAGAAGATGACAACCTATCATCAAGTGGATACCCTCCATACATAACAAGCAATACAAGCCATGGAACAGATTATCAATCTCTGTTTTCCATGTTCACTGACTCATATCATGCCTTTGTTGCTAAGAACCTGATCAACACTATCATTGTGCAGGAAGACCTTAAGCAAATTGATGGAGATGAATTAGAGGATATGGACATCAAATGGCAGGCTACAATGCTTGTTGTGAGAAGCAAGAGGCTATACAACAGGACAGGAAGATTGAGTTTTTCTGGACCAAATGACAGAATAGGTTTTGACAAATCTAAAGCAATTTGCTACAACTGTCAGCAACCTGGTCATTTTGCTAGAGAATGCAATCAACCCAAGCAAGTGGGAAACCAGGTCAATCAAAATCAGTTCTACCAGAATCAAAACCAGAACTTCCAGCATCAGAGAAATCAATTAGCCAATAAAAACCCTTACCAACAACAGAACAGACCCCAACAACAACCCTTCCAAGCTCAGAGAAATAACCAAATATAGGTTCATAATAACCAGAACATAGTTAATCAAAACACTATGAATTAGGTTAGAGATCAAAGGAACGTTTCAGTCACTAGGGAACCTCAAGATGGAGAGTTTGATTGGAGTAATCATGCAGCAGAAATGGAAAAAGCAAATGTTGCTTTCATGGCCAAAGTGTAGGACAAACCAGAATCTTCAAATACATAGGTACATTATGATATCTCTATTTCTGACCTTCTATTAACAATTGATGAGCTTAATCAGGAAATTGGGAAGTAGAAGTCAGAATGTGGGATAAAAGAAGCTTTTCTGAATGTGTATGAGACCAGTGAAGCAACCTATGAAAACCAAATCAAAGGACTAGAAGAAGAAGACTGTATGAGAGCATACAGAACTCAATCAAGAATGATAGTTGAGATTGAGGGATTGAAGAAGATGTATGCAAATGAGAAGATCAAGAATGCTGAATTGATGATTCAGATGGAATTCCTAAAGAACCTAGTATCTACTAGAAACATAGTTGGATTTGAAGACAAAATGTCAGATGAAAAGAAGTACAAGAAGGTGCCACCATATTTTTGTGACAGTTATCCACTAAAGGTAGACAAGGAAAATAGGGATGAGTATTTGAAACAGTTCAAGAATGTGTTTGAAGACATAACGGAGTTTGTAAAGAGATATGAAGAGGTAAAAGTTAATGACAAGGGAGAGTTTGTGGTGAAGAAGAATGAGAGACCAAAACAGAATGAGCCGGAAAAGAAAGAAGATGCGAAGAAGAAATGGAGTGAATACTCCAGTGACGGAAGTACTTGAAGTTGTGGCAGTGCCAAATCATCAAAGGGCAAGAAAAAAAAGAAGGGATCAGGCAAGAAGAAAGATGAAAAGATTCCACTATTGCCAAAGATGACTCCAAGATGAGAAACCATTATGAGCAGATGAAGAAGGAGCATGTGGTATTTGTCATTTGTGACAGATCTCAAACAGAAGTCAAGAAAAGGAATAATGTACCTCAGAAATCTTCATATGATCAAACCCACCCACCAATCCAGTTTTCTCTAACCATGAGTTATTTGATATTAGGGATGTGAATTATGTGCCAATGAGGAGACATTCAAAATGTGATGCCTATGGACATCAAACTGATTTTTGCTGGATTCTTGAGGACACCTTTGAAATTCCTGTTGTGGTAAGTGGCTTTAATATGAAGAGTTACAAAGAAATGTATGAGAAATACTTGAGTGGAAATAGAAGTCCATCTGATAGTGATGAACACAAACAGATCCTTGAAAAGAGGCTCAAGACAATTTTGAAAATTAAGGAGAATGAGCAAGTGTCAAACAAAGCTGAGAAGAACAAAAGGTCAAATGATACGGGAAAAGCAAAGATTAGACCATGTGTTCTTAACGGTGATGAAAAGTTTTTGTTAAAACAGTGGTTTGAACCAAAAGGGTTCCAATGGAAGACTAAGAAGGAGTTGAATGAGTGGAAAGATAAAGTGATTGATCAGATTGAAAACAGCATTAAGGCATCAGCTGTGTCAACTAGATCAGACTCAGACTCAGATGAAGATTCTGAAGTAGTCTATGAAGATCCGCTTCCACTTCCATTTCCAACTTCTGACGATTCTACAATTGAATCTGATTTGCAAGCTGTTACAGTTTTCAACTCAGAATCTAACTAATTCTCTTATGTATGTTTGTGCAGGAATAGTCCATGAAATGCAATGATGTATGGTATATGGACAGTGGTTGTTCCCGGCACATGACCTGTGACAAGGCTACACTCATTAACTATGTAAGAAAGTATGAAGGTCCAATTGCTTTTGGGAGTGATGAAAATGGAGGGAAGATTGTAGGAAGAGGCACACTCACCAATGGCAAGGTATCCTTTGAGAATGTGCTACATGTTAAAGGACTACAATATAACCTACTCAGCACTTCTCAAGTTTGTGACAAAGGATACAAAGTGGCTTTCAATGACGAACATTGTTTGATCCTAAAGCCTGAATTTGTGATTCCAGCTGATATGATCATGATGATGGCTCCAAGAAATGGCAACTTCTATGAGCTTAGAATGAAAAATGCTAAATCTAGAGGAGGTTCATGTTTTGTTTCCAAGGCCACTGACAATGAGACAAAGTTGTGGCATAGGAAGATGTGTCATGTCAATTTGAAGAATATGAACAAGCTAGTGAAAGGTGAACATGTTGTTGGCCTTCCCACCAGGGAATTTAAGCTTGAAGAAAAATGCACATCGTGTCTCAAAGGGAAACAACACAAATCCTCTCATAAGAGCAAAATGATAAATACTATTGATGAGGTCTTGGAACTGCTCCACATGGATCTTTTTGGTCCTGTGAGTGTTCCAAGTATTGGAAAGAAAAGATATTGTCTAGTCATCGCAGATGACTACTCAAGGTTTACATGGGTTTACTTCTTGGAAACAAAAGATGAGACACCTGATTTGATCAAGGGATGTGTGATCGAAATGGAAAACCTACTTGACAAAAGGGTAAAGGTCATTAGAAGTAATAACGGCACAGAATTCAAGAATGGAATAATGAAAGAATTCTGCACTTCTAAGGGAATCTTTCAGCAATATAGTGCACCTAGAACTCCTGAGCAGAATGGTGTTGCAGAAAAAAGGAACAGGACTTTGATTGAAGCTGCAAGGACCATGATTGCTGATTCAAATCTGCCAGTCATATTCTGGGCAGAAGCAATCAACACTGCTTGCTATCAGTAGAACAGGGTTCTACTGAACAAGACTCAAAATAAAACTCCATATGAGGTTATCTTCAAAAGAAAACCTTATGTGAATTTTTTAAAGCCTTTTGGATGCAGATGCTCACTTTTGAATACAAAAGACTATCTCAACAAATTCCAATCAAAATCACTGGAATGTTTCTTTATGGGCTACTCATCTCATTCAATGGCTTACAAAGTCTAGGTCAAAGAGCACATGGTAGTCATTGAATCTTATGACATCATTTTCAATGAAAACCATTTCAATAATGTGGAAGGACCCAAATGGCTCTTTGATTTGGAAAAGATGATCAAGTCTTTCAATATTTATAATGAAGACATGGAAGAAAGCATGTACAGAACAAGTTTTAAAGACAAAGGTAAACAAAAGTAACTTGATCTGGACAAACTATGGTCATCAGTTGCTCCTGAAGTAAATGGATTTACTTTTGAAAGAAGCAATCAAGGAGCATGTGAAATGGAGGTCACCGATCAGGAAGCAGCAGTTGAAGTTTCTAATGAGGGACCAAGTGATTTGGAGAGTGAACCAATACAAAGTCAGCAACCATGTCAACCTAAAGAGACAAATGGATTGGAAGACAGGTTTCAATCTTTGTTTGACTCCCTCCAAATTGGAGCATTTGAAGCTTCAACATCTGCAAACAGTAATCCTCAAACAATTGAAGAAAATCAAGAAGGATCAATTAAGGTCTAAGTTAACAAGTTGTGCAATCCACTTCTGTTGAGAGAAATCATTTTATAGAGAATATAATTGGGGACTTGCATGAGAGAGTGACTAGAAGTTCCTCTGAAAGAGCAAACATTTGTCTGTATGCTTGCTTTCTATCCCAAGTTGAACCAAAGAATTCAACCAAGCATTGAAAGACAATATTTGGGTAGAGGCTATGCAGGAGGAGTTAGCTCAATTCAGAGACTTACATGTATGGGATTTGGTAGACAAACCCAAAGGCAAGTATGCAATTGGAACCAAATGGGTGTTCAGAAACAAGAAAGATGAAAGAGGTATTGTGATCAAGAACAAGGCTCGGCTGGTGGCTCTTGGATGCTTACAGGAAGAAGGAGTGACTTTGAAGAAGTGTTTGCTCCTGTTGCAAGATTAGAAGCCATTATAATCTTTCTGGCATATGCAGCATCTATGAACATAAAAGTCTATCAATTGGATGTGAAATCTACATTCCTGAACGGAAAGATTGATGAGGAGGTGTATATGACTCAACCTCCTGGATTTGAAGATCCAATTCATCCTAACAAGGTGTATAAGCTCAACAAGGCTTTGTATGGACTTCACCAAGCTCCAAGAGCATGGTATGATGAGCTATCAAACCACCTGTTAGACAATGGTTTCTGCAGAGGAGCTATTGATAAGACCCTGTTCTACAAAAGAAGAAATAAGGATATGTTGCTACTACAAGTCTATGTAGATGACATCATTTTTGGCTCTACCAATGAACAAATATGCAAAGAGTTTGAGCAAGTAATGAAGTCAAAATACAAGATGAGTTCAATGGGAGAAATGAACTTTTTCTTAGGACTTCTGTACAGCAAAAGAATGATGGGATTTTTATTAATCAATCAAAATATGTCTGAGAGATTCTTACAAATTCAAGTGCTAGGACTTCAAGACAGTGTCTACACCAATGTAAACACATGAGAAGATGGTACCTGATGAGAAGGAGGAACAGGTGGACCAGCATGAATATAGGGCCAAGATAGGATCACTGATGTATCTTACAGCATCAAGGCCAGATATTATGTTTGCTGTGTGTGTCTGTGCAAGATTCCAAGCTAACCCCAAAGTCTCACACATGCTAGCAGTAGAAAGAATTTTCAGATATCTCAAAGGGAAACCAGATTTGGGGATTTGGTATCCAAAGAACTCTTCTTTTGACTTGATGGCTTACACAGACAGTGACTATGATGGTTGCAACATGAGTAGAAAATCAACTTCAGGAGGCTGCCAGTTTCTATGGAACAGGTTGGTGTCTTGGCAATGCAAGAAGCAGACTACAGTGTCCATCTCAACTGCGAGGCTGAATACATTGCTGCCTCCACTTGCTATGCACAGGTTTTATGGATTCAGAATCCACTTCTGGATTATGGTCTGAATTTCTTACTTACTCCAATTTTAATTGATAATACTGCTGCTATGTTTATAGTTAAGAATCCAGTCTAACATTCTAAGACTAAGAACATTGAGATTAGACATCACTTTGTTAGGGATTGTAATGATAAAGGCCTAATAGAAAGGAAACGGGTAGATATATCTGATAATCTGGCTGATTTATTCACCAAACCATTAGATAAAACTAGGTTTCACCTTCTATTAAAATGCCTATGTATGATAAACGCTGATGAAATCTGATTGATGATGTGTGCTTGTGTGAGGTGCTAACTGATTATCTTTATTTCTCAATATGAATATTTGCATGATTTAGTCCTTGACTAATTATTATAATTGCATGAATCATGTAGGTGAGTGTTTTTGTATGATACATTGTCTTTTAATTGATGATCTTGATGTTTATTGTTAAATCTATGCTTAAATGATACATTTGAGTGATCTAAGTATTTCGAGCATGAATCTGTGCTTGATACTTTGTTTGTTGCTCATCGAGCACAAACAATGCTAATTGAAGACTTCTCTAAGTCCTTCGAGCACAGATAACATGTCTCAGCTGCTCGAGCATAAAACCTTGCTTGAAAAGCATGATTCTGTGTTTGATTATGTTTGTTGCTCTTCGAGCACAAACAGTCATACTTGAAAATTTTTAAGTATCTCGAGCACAAAGGACATGTATCCGATGTTTGAGCATGGGAATATGTATTGAAAGCGTTTACTCGGCTTTCGAGCATATATCCATGGCCCGAGCACAATGACTGTGTCTTGAATCATCACCTATGTGTTTCGAGCACATGTCTGGTACTCAAGAAAATTGAAACTTTTATGAAGTAAATCAAGCACATGATTTGAACTGACAATTTGGGTCAAGTCCGTTGAGCACATATTTTGACTTGATAAATTCTATAGCTTGCTCAACAGAATACTTGTGTGCTCGAACTCAAAGTTCATTCAAATCTAAGTGATTTTGCAAATTGTGTGTAACTTGTGTGCTGTGTGTTAGTCCTCTATGCTTATATGACAAAATGTGTTTCAAAATTAGATGAAAAATGAATTTCTCAACAAAACTAATTTTTGACAAATAAATGTTTTTGACTAAGCAAACAGTGTTTCGGTGAACACATAGGAGATATGATAATAATCATCCAGTTCTAAGCCATAAAGAAGCTGTAAAATGTTTTATGTGTAGATTGAATCCAACCAAAAAGGGAAGTGATAGTATATTGTTTAATCTCCTAACCCTTTGATTATAGGCTTAAAAGATTTTTGTTCAGAAAATTGACAATTTGTGTGGTATCTATGAATGTAGTGACATACGTGACACAAACAAAATGAATCTGCTAAGTCTGATGTGGTGACTCATTTGAAGACCAAGGTATGTTTCCTTGCATATCTCTCCGAATGATAAGCAGAAAGGCAACTATCCAATCATACACGAGCCTGTTGGTGTTTTGGTCGCACAAAAATTTACAAAGTACCTGAGCAGATATATAAGTATAGCTATATAAAAGCTTATCAATAGAAAACGAAAGAAAAGAAAACTATGAAAAAGAAAATCGATTCAAATATAAGAATATCAAAAGTATTATAAGTTATTAAATAATAATATTTCATGACTTAAGGGGCACTACGGGAACTACAAGGGTGGGGCATTCAAATAAGTTCTAAACACCCTGAATGTAATGCATGTAAGTCTGGATGGCATGTAAGTCTAACGTTCAACCTAATAGTCTGATATCTATATATAAATTTAAATAAACTACTCATAAAAACAAATTTTTACCAAGGCATAGAGGGTTGAAGTCAAATTGGGGTGATTGGAGAAAGCTGAATAAGCTTTGAGAATAGATAAGGGACAACCTGAAGTCCAAAATGTAACCATTCTTCACTTAAACTCTAATTAAACTTTAAGCATATCACAATTATTATGATAATCATTCTAAGTGCCACTACCTATTGTCAACCTGACTTAGATCACAATACGGCTGACTATGATATGGTGTGAAAGATTTTGAACAATCTGATCCCATATTGAGATCTCTACAAATGGTTTGAAATGAATTTCTAACTGGAATTTGATCTCTTATTCACCTTAGACTAATTCTTTAATAAAACAATGCTTCAAATGATATATGTGCCTGTTTTAAAGCAATGTTTGAGTGTGGTGTTTGTCTTGGTATTCGAATGCGATATTTGTCTTTTCAAATGCAATCTAAGTTTGTTCTAAGTGACTTCGAGTATGGTCTAGGAATCAGAGTGTACTTCGAGCTCACTTCTGAATGGGATAACTTGCTTATTGCTCTTCGAGCACAAGGATATGCTTGAAACCCTTTCACAAGTGTTTCGAGCATGGATATCCTACTGGTTGCTCTTCGAGCACAAGGGTATGCTTGAAAAACCATTCACAAGTGTTTCGAGCATGGATATCTCAGTTGATGCTCTTCGAACACAATGATATGCTCTATATTCGTTCTTAAGTATCTCGAGCATAGAGATCTTAATTGGAGTCTTTCAAACATGCATATACTCTCTGAGAATAGGTGTTCATTGAATTATCTAAGTATATTCGAGTGAGGGTTAAAATGCTTGAAATATGTCTCGAGTATGAAGATTAGCTGATTATTTCTTATATACCTCGAGCATATGCACTAAGTATTGAAAAATTGTTAAGGTGTTTGAGCATGGGTGTGTTTACGAGCATAACCATATACTTGAGCATCGTTGATATCTTATTAAATTGGTTAAGCTTTTGGTTAAGTGACTCGAGCTTGGGTGTGCTCAACCACAGAATATCTTGAGTCATGGTCGAGTATACACACTTCGAGCAAACCATAAATGAAAATTATTCTATGTACGTCGAGCAAGAATTGTACTATGTACTCGAGTACACTGGGAGCCAGCTGTATTTGGCTGTTTGCTCGAGCAAGGGAGGTACATTAATTTGAAATTAAATGACAACTGTCTGCACTACACGACAAAAGGAGGTACTGTACCACCCAAATGTTAGGTATAAAAGGGGGACTTAGTAACTTTTTCACACATTTCTTCTTCTCTCTCTTAAACCAAAGTGTAAACGTCTCTTGCTCGTTCATCCCCTGCTTACTCGAATCTTCAATTCCTGCTTGAGTAAACTTTGATTTTAGCCATTAGCTCTGTTTCGACTTCGGTAAGATATCGCTATTCGATCATCGGCTCACCGATTTTGAAACTAGGGTTTCTATATGAACTTCCTACTAATGGTTTACTTGTTTTTGCAGGTACGCAAATTACTATGGAACAGGTTACTGACGACGCTACTCTTCTCTAACTACTCTCGATTATTGTTTCTGCTTCTATGTGTACTGACAATTCTTTTCTTTTGCAGACCTAATGGCCATGAAATTTGAAAAGAGGCAAAATATGTGTGCCCAGTTGGAGGTTGATGACGATACTGGGTTGCAGCTCAGGTGAAAAAATGTTGGGCCAAGATCCAAAAATATAGTTTTAAGTTTAGGCATTGCTCGTACGACCTCACTTGACCTATCATTCATAATTTCATCTAAGTGCAAAATTAAAGGGATTTTATTTTACGGTGATAGGTTGAACCAGTCTGTTTCAACCCGGTTTTTAATTTTCTTGATTATGCCTGAGATGGGGGTAAGCAGATCTGAAACTCTTATGGTGTGAGACCCATAGGTTTATTGATATCACTTGAACTTAATCATTGAATATGATGGGGGGCTTGATCAGTTAGTGGTTGGGTTTAAGTGGCCAACAATATCGACAATCGCGGTTTTTGCATTTATCTGAGCTTAAAAGATAACCTATATGTTTTAAAGATCAGTTTCGAATTCTGATTCCATTGCAAAATGCTTTTTCAGGGACTAAAAAGGTTGAAGTGTGGGGAAATTTGATATGGTCTAAATTATACATATATTAAATAAGTATTTCCTACACTTTTAATTAGCTGTGAGTTGGTTTTTATTAAATACTACTCCTAATTGGCTCGTATTTGGTCTTTAAAGGTTTTAAGAATCACCGAGCTAAAACGGATTATTTTTAACAAACTTAAATACCAACGAGTAAATAAGAATAATATAAATTAACGTGATGAGCTTACACATGAAATAATGGAATCAATAACAGCTAAGTTGCATGCATTAATTAAATGAATTCAATAAAGAGTTATTCTAAATTAACAGTTTCTTATTTAATGTTATATGTATTTTTTGGCAGAGCCACATGATAAATTAAAAGAAGAATCGATTAAAGAATAAGTTGGGCTTCACTTATGACCCACAACAAAAGAGGGCTCATTACGAAATAAGCATAAAAGGCAAGAGACATAGGGATTAGAGTGGCAGAAGTCAAGAGGCCGCCCCTATTGGGGTTATTGGCAGTAGAGGGGTCCGCCCCCTTTGTTGGTGCTGGAGTTCAAACAAAGATAATAAAAAAAAGAGGCCAAGTCAACGCTTAAATCTGGTAGCAAGCACGCAAGCATGTCAAAAAGTCATCATCTGAAAAGTGAATTAATTGGAAGCAGGCACACAACTCAATTAATTTAGGCTCACAGGCTAGTAGCTCAACTATATGTATTTCTTTTACGATGAACCGTAATATAAATTTTATCTTTGTTTCATCAATTATTATGAGCGGATAGTTTGTTATACTGCCTGGGTTTGGATGAATACTTTTTAGACTCGTATTATTTTTTAGTTTTGGATTGTTTATTGACTGGTTTTTGCTTCGGTAAAAGTTTTTATTATATCTGGTTGTGATGCATATGCGTATTTGGTATTAATTTATAATCAATTTATTGTTCCATGTGCGTCTTTGTGAACGTCTTTCATGTATGGATGCGTATTAGGTTGTTTACTGTGTGTTTACAACTAGTTTATAGTTTATTGTTAGCATATTCCATAGGAACGGTAATTGAGAGTTTAGAGATCCTTATATTCTGCCACTTGAGAGACCGGGAGGTAATTGAGTGTCGTCTGTTTTGGTCTTTTGCGGGTTTGGGTAGTGATTACACGGGAGTGAGTTACCCTATACTTCTTTAGGTTCTTACATATCAAAATTATAACCGAATTTAACAAGAATACCACCCCTTTACGCCTTAGGGTATATTGTGATTAGAGAGACCGGGAGTTGATTTAATCTTTGGGTACCCTAGCATAGTTAGGTAAGGTGAGACCGGGAGGTGATCCGAACCATTAACCCGTTGAGCTTTACATGATATTTATGGTTCATAGGTATTGTTGGTGAGACCGGGAGGTGATCTAGCATGCTTTAGTTATTCCTTAAGTTCCATATTTTTAGAATCCGGTTACCGATCTTAAATCCAATTCCGAGACGTTACGAGTTTACTAGTAGGATTCCTTGCCTAGGTAGTTGCTTCCCCTTAATTGATTTTTTGTATTTTTTTAATTATAACTAAAAAACTAAAAATACTTAAACTACAACTGACACAAAAACAAAATCAGACCGAAACTTATATAGGGGAAGCAACTACCTAGGCAAGGAATCCTACTAGTAAACTCGTAAACTCTCGTAATTGGATTTATGATCGGTAACCGGATTCTAAAAATATGAAACTTAAGGAATAACAAAAGTATGCTAGATCACCTCCCGGTCTCACCAACAATACCTATGAACCTTAAATATCATGTAAAGCTAAACGGCTTAATGGTTCGGATCACCTCCCGATCTCACCTTACCTAACTATGCTAAGGTACCCAAACATTAAATCAACTCTCGGTCTCTCTAATCACAATATATCCTAAGGCATTAAAAGGGGTGGTATTCTTGTTAAATTCGGTTATAATTCTGATATGTAAGAATCTAAAGAAGTATAGGGTAACTCACTCCCGTGTAATCACTACCCAAACCCGCAAAAGACCAAAACAGACGACACTCAATTACCTCCCGGTCTCTCAAGTGGCAGAATATAAGGATCTCTAAACTCTTAATTACCGTTCCTATGGAATATGCTAACAATAAACTATAAACTAGTTGTAAACACACAGTAAACAACCTAATACGCATCCATACATGAAAGACGTTCACAAAGACGCACATGGAACAATAAATTGATTATAAATTAATACCAAATACGCATATGCATCACAACCAGATATAATAAAAACTTTTACCGAAGCAAAAACCAGTCAATAAACAATCCAAAACTAAAAAATAATACGAGTCTAAAAAGTATTCATCCAAACCCATGCAGTATAACAAACTATCCGCTCATAATAATTGATGAAACAAAGATAAAATTTATATTACGGTTCATCGTAAAAGAAATACATATAGTTGAGCTACTAGCCTGTGAGCCTAAATTAATTGAGTTGTGTGCCTGCTTCCAATTAATTCACTTTTCAGATGATGACTTTTTGACATGCTTGCGTGCTTGCTACCAGATTTAAGCGTTGACTTGGCCTCTTTTTTTTATTATCTTTGTTTGAACTCCAGCACCAACAAAGGGGGCGGACCCCTCTACTGCCAATAACCCCAAGAGGGGCGGCCTCTTGACTTCTGCCACTCTAATCCCTATGTCTCTTGCCTTTTATGCTTATTTTGTAATGTGTCCTCTTTTGTTGTGGGTCATAAGTGAAGCCCAACTTATTCTTTAATCGATTCTTCTTTTTTAATTTCTCATGTGGCTCTGCCAAAAAATACATATAACATTAAATAAGAAACTGTTAATTTAGAATAACTCTTTATTGAATTCATTTAATTAATGCATGCAACTTAGCAATTATTGATTCCATTGTTTCATGTGTAAGGTCGTCACGTTAATTTATATTATTCTTATTTACTCGTTGGTATTTAAGTTTGATAAAACTAATCCGTTTTAGCTCGGTGACTCATAAAACCTTTAAAGACCAAATACGAGCCAATTAGGAGTAATATTTAATAAAAACTAACTCACAGCTAATTAAAAGTGTAGGAAATACTTATTTAATATATGTATAATTTAGACCATATCATCACCGATTTCGAAACTAGGGTTTCTAATTGAACTTCCTACTAATGGTTTACTTGTTTTTGCAGGTACACATATTATTACGGAACAGGTTACTGAAGACGCTACACTTCTCTAACTACTCTCGATTATTGTTTCTGCTTCTACGTGTACTGACAATTCTTTTCTTTTGCAGACCTAATGGCCATGAAATTTGAAAAGTGGCATAATATGTGTGCCCAGTTCGAGGTTAATGATGATAATAGGGAAGTGGAACTAATGATAGACTTCCTAAACAACTCCAAACTGCGGGCTGCCCTGACTTAGAGTCCCACAATTTACAGGAATCATATTGCAGACTTTTGGGAATTGGCTACATATGTGAATGACGTTAACGGAGAAAGAATTGAGGCCTTTGTCCTAAACCACGATATTGAAATTACAGAAGTGTCGATAAGAGCAGCATTGAACCTAAATGACAATTTTGGTGCTCAACCACCCTACTCTTTCAAAAGACTTACAAGAGTATTTCAGGAAACCATGGGATATCAAGGGATTGTTAGGGAAGGGCAATTTCAAAAGGGCAGCTTCCCTCTAATCTACAGATTTCTAATCCACCATGTCATTCAGTCCTTATCTCCAAGGAGAGGGACTTGGACTCTTCTAAGCAAGGAGCTTGCTTCCTTGACCGTCGCCATTCAAGATTCATCTTCAATGGTTTGGTCTCAAATGCTGAGAAAGATGTGAATCAGAGGTTCTTGATGTATCCAAGGTTCCTACAGATTCTGATAAATAGGTCTTTGTCGGACCTTCAACATACAGGAGAAGTTTTGAGATTGCAAGACCAAAACATTTGTCAAAGGATGAAGTATGCCAATAGCATGTTTGTTAACAATGCTGATTGGGATATTCTTCCATGGCTGCTTGTCCCTAATCTAGGTGCAATTAATGTACCTCAAAATCTAGGTAACAGTGATGATGAAGATGATGACAGTGAAGCTGATGACAATGATGGAAATGATGATCAAGGTGATGGAGGTGATGATGCTAGTGATGAACCTGTGAATGAGTTAATTGCTCATGAAGAAGAGGTGGTAGAAAATTTGGGTGGCAATGCTGAGGTGAATGAACCTGTGTTTGATTCTGTTGGAAATGAGTTGTTTGTATTTACTGGTGCAGGATCTGATGTTCAAACTGAAAATCAAGAGGGAAATCAAGGACCAGAGGTTGAGGTGACTGATCCAGTAAATGAACCAGTTGAAGGTCCTAGCAACATTGCTCCTGAGCCCATAGATGAAGATATCTTTATCGCAAATGTGGTGTCAAATGTTACCAAACTTATTCAAAAAATTACTCCACAAGATTCCCCAGACCCAACAGTGAACAATGCAGATTCTGAGTCAGTTGATTCTGACCCAGCACATGATGATATTCCATCCTCCCCTTCTACCACTGATCCCATCCACTCAGATACTGAACATGTCCAAGACACACAGATTCAAACACCACCCACTTCACCCATCAAAGAAACAATCATATATACACCACCGGAGTCCCCATTAGCCAAACCTACAGAAAATATACATATCCCAACTCCACCGAAATCTCTTGTTCAAGAAACACATATCTCTACCCCACCAACCTCACCTCCCAAAGACACCACTCCTGCTAAAACCATTCAACCTACCCAACCCATCTCCCATGAATATGAAGCATACAAACTTCCTTCACCTGAATCATCTTCCCCTGAACCCTTCTCTGAACCCGAACCTAAACCTATTCAAGAAACCCCACCATCCATTCCTAATGTCTTTGACCTTATCACGGAGAATGCAGAACTAGAATTTGAAAAAATCATGCTAAAAGAGAAGAATGCATTTATGGAAATCCAGAACAAGGCCCTTGAAATAGCCCTACAATAGGCTCTACTAAGGATTCAAACCCTGGAGCACTCTGAGGTTGAGAAGACCTCAGATGCACCAAAACAGGGGGAGAAACATGAAGATGTAGAAGACTTAAGAATAATTGAAAATCTATATGCAAGCTCAGATGAGGAGAAATTATGGATGTTGGACCCTCAAATGCTCTAAACATGATTAATCAAGAGTATGAGGGAGATGCTAATGATGAGGGGGAGTCTAATAAGGAAGATGAAACAGAAGAAGATAAGCCGAAAAGAAAGCAAAAAGGGAAAGGGATTGCATACACAGAAGATGATTTACATCCCAAGTCCATACATAATGTGCAGTCTGGTGATGACATTCTTCTGAAAGACAATGTAATTAATCCTGATACGGCTGAAGTAGAATCTGTCAAAACAGCCATCAGACTTATGAATGAAAATCTGGATTCAATAATCCAAAATGATCAAGAAGATGATGAGGAATTTCCCCAGGAAGTACTTGAATCATTGGTGAATATGAGTAAGAAGGATGAGGCAGAGGAAAGGTTGAGAAAAGAAGCTGATGATGCGATTAAGGCAACGTTGGAATCATTAAAAGCAACACAGATTCGTGATCAAAATCCAACTGAACAAAATTATGAGGATCAAGAGCCCATACTAACTGAGCCAGTGATAACCGAACTTGGAAATGAAGAACCTGAACCAAAAACACCTAAGGAACAAGAGCTCGGTTTAGGTCCTGTTAATCAAGAAGAGGATGAAACAATTGAGATATCAACAAGTTCTATGGTGAAACTAGTCATAATGAAAGAACTAATAGACATACTGAACAAGCCTGAAGGGCATCATCCTGAGATAGTAGAGGCTGCGAAAAAGGCACAGAAAGACTTCATAAACTTGAGAAAAAGTACAGAACCAATAGTTGAAGAGCCTGTTGAAACTACTGAACCTATAGTTAATGAAGTAAATGAAGAAGATGAAGAAACACGCGTGCAAGAACCAGTGGTTGAAGAGATAATTGACAAAGAAACTGTAACACAAACCAATGAACCTATAATCACAGAGACTTATGGCAATGAAGTGATGAAGACTGTGAATGAAGAACCAATAATCACTGAGCCAACAAAACCCGAAACTAATGTTAAAGGGGGAATAAAAAGGAAGGAGACACATGAGGTTGAAACTCCCAAACCCAAAAGACAGAAATCAGTGAAAGTAAAAATGTACAAGAGAAAGGAGGTTAAGTCCGCAGAAGTTGAAGGAGCTCAATCTATCAATCTTGAAGAACCAATGATTGGAGCCCTTCACAATCTTGATGAACCAACTAATCTTAATGATGAAGAAGAGATAGGATTGAAATATGATGAAAGGGAGAATGAACATAAAGCCTATTTGATGAGCCTTGAATATGATGAAAGATATATTGAAAGAATGACAAGAGAAAGTATTCATCAAGAGGCTGAAGGATGGAGAAAAAGGGAAACAAAAAGAGATTTGTTGATAAAAGATGGAAACAAACCTGCATTTCTGAACTTGCAATTCTTTGACACAATTGACCAAAATTATAAGAATGCTCTTGTGGATGATATTTTAGATTATGTGGAAAAAGTGACTGAGAAGAAGGAAAAGGTAGAGAAAGTATTAGTAGAATCTGATAGCAGCAAGAGAAGAACTGAAAAAGAGGCCAGAGATGAACCTGAATATGAAGAAGTGAAGGCAAAACATAATGACATAAAGTTTCTCCAGCTATATAGCTACAGTTACAACTCATTGATAAATCTTTCGCTTGAAGATCTGAAAAGAACAATTCAACTAGTAAAACATTCTCACAAAGATAAGAAGAGCCAAGAAGAATATGTGAGAGAACAAAATCTAAGAATGAGAATGGAGACGGAGAGGAAAAAGAATGAAAGAAAGGAGAAGGAGGTAAGAGAGTGGTTTGAAGATCCTCTAAGGGTACAAACGTTAAAAGAGATTGTGATGAGAAAAGGTATGACTAAAGAACAGTTTAACAACATGCCTCATGAACAGCTATTAGACATATACAATCGAGAGTAGAGATTATATGTGGAAACACAAAGAAGATTGCAAGAAGAAAAGAGAAAAATGGAGGAACTGGTTAGAGCAGAGATGATGAGTGCTCTGCATAAGAAAGGTGAAAAAATGTCAAGACTACTGGTACAGACTGACGATACAATAAAGAGATGGTATGAAGAAGCTAGGCTAGAGCTGACAAAGAAACATCCACATAGAAGCACAAGTCGAACCCCAAGGTCAGAGATTGTAAGGCCTGAACCATCAAGAAACTTAAACTTGCCTACAAATGTCTATTATGACAAGAGATCAAAGACCTTGAGGGTGGTCACTGAAGATAAGGAAGAAACTCTAATCATTTTCAGAGATGATTTGACAAACTTCTCTAAAGACCAATTAAAGAAGATGGCTACACTAAAATTACATGACAATCAGGATAGAAGCCAACTGGCAGGGCAACAAAGAAATCATCTCTCCAAATTTATTAAAGAACAATCAGAAAAGGGATTCCCATTCCTGAAACAGAGAAGAAGAGAGATACGAAGCCAGGCTGAGAGGGAGAAAAGAAACAAAAGAATAAATGAAGTACATACATTAGAACTCTCCCTCTTCGAAACCAAGAAAAGAAAAACTCAAGCTAGCAGCTCACACGAGAAAAGAAAGACTTTAAGGGAGTGCTTAGCAATGAGGCAAGAGATGCTGGAGCCCAATTCTGTAGTGCAAAAAAATGGAAGGATCTCTCATCTTACGTATAATAGACATAATGACTCAATCACCTTGAGGAACGCAGCTGGAGGTCCAATTGCAGTAATCTTGTATGACAATGGCCTCAAGTTCATGCATCCTCAAGATCTTTAGGATATAGTAGATGCAGAGTTTCCCCTCGAATTCCAAGATTCTGTGGAACTTGATATGATCAAACAGAAGGCTTCCCTTGTCATTCTAAAGAAAGAAAAAGCTGACACAAGGAGCAGGAGGAGGAGATAGCAGAATAGACACTTAATGATGATTAAATTGATTTTTTTTATCTTTGTAATTTTTGCTTCAGTTGTATTTTGAAATTTAAAATTGATGTGTAATGCCCAAGAGGCAGAGTTCCTTGTTATGTAATGAAATGACTTCTTCCTAAATGATTTATCTTTGATATCTGATACATGTGTAACTCTATGCAGGTGTGTTTCGGTGCATCTGAGCTTGTTCCAATCTAGGGGGATATTTGTTGGGTCGGATTTTTGATAAGGAAGATTGGAATCTTCTCAACCTCCTCAAGGAACGGCTAAGTATGGACTTCGAGCAAGCTTAGACTATCGAGCATGGTTTTACTACTTCGATCAAGGTCTTTAGAACCTTTGATGGTTAATTCTTATAAGTGTTAAGGCTTAGAGCAAGCTACACTTCAACGAGCAAGAGTGTTATTCTATCGAGTATGGATTGCCAATCGAGCAAACAACTTATCTTTCAAGTTATAACTAAGTGTTTCCGAGCACAAGATGTTCGAGCACATGGTGGCTAGCATGGAAGCAATAAGAAGATGTCATATGTTCAAAGCAAGGGCTTCGAGCATGGTTCAGTCCCCCCGAGCAAGATTTACATCCGAGCATGATAAAGATTGTTCAATAAGTCTGTTAAGACAAGGCTGAAGGCATCAAGAAGAATAGGCTTGCTCGATGGACTAGTTCGAGCAAAGCAAGGATTGGTCAAGAGGAATGAAGTTTGCTCGAGGAGAATATCTTCACTGAAGATATTCTAAGTAAAGTATGCTTAAAGACACTCATCGAGCATACCTAGCATAGTGAGTCTGCTCGAGCAAGATCCTTATCTTGCTCGAGGACACTTACACTTGTATTTGTTTTTGTCTTTCATTATGTAATAGATAGGGATTCTAGAAGGAATATCAGGGTCTATAAATAGGATCCTAGGTTTCTATTTTAGGGTAACGTTGGCACGCACTGATTACGAGAAACATTCTAAAAGAACATTCGTTTTTGTTTCCTCGTACAGCCGCTGCCGCCAACTTCACGAAACCCTAGACATTCCTTTACTGTTTCATTGAATGATGCATTTATTACAGTAAATCTTTGTCTTTGAATCTTTCCTTATTGATTATTATTTGTGTTTCATTTGTTCGTGTGTCACACCATCACTCCCATCTGTTGAATATCCTAATTCCGCCGGATATTCAATAGGCCTTTGGGTTATTGAGTCGATGTGTTCTTGTCAACCTTATTTAGGTTTGCACCCGATTAACGGTCCTGACAGTTAGGCTCGTCACCACGTACAATTGGGCCAACGCCAAGGATCGGCTCGTTGCTCGTATTTATTGGGCTTGTCCCCACGATTTATTGGGCTTGTCCCCACGATTTATTGGGCTTGTCCCCACGATTTATTTGGCTAGTCCCCACGTTTGATTAGGCTTGTCCCCACATTTTATTGGGCTTGTCCCCATGATTTATTGGGCTTGTCCCCACGTTTTATTGGGCTTGTCCCCATGTATTTATTGGGCTTGTCCCCACGTTTTATTGGGTTTGTCCCTACGATTTGTTGGGCTTGACCCCAAGATAGTTGGGTTTAAATCCAACTTTTCTAACTATTATATTATCTTTTGCTGATTTGTTCAAACAAGTAAATGATTTGAAAGAAAAGTTCTAAGGATGAGGAATCCTCTATCCTAGTGACACAGATGATAAAGCAAAAGCCAAAAGAGTTATATTATTATAAGCAAGAGTTGATCCGGGCTTCACCAGTAAAACGTGGACCATCCCCCCGGATCAAGCTACGTCATAGTTATCACATGTCCATGCAGAAATTAAAAAGACAAAGGCGGTTAAGGCCTCATCCCCGTAAAGCTATGGATCCCTCCACCCTAACCACCTTTGATAATTGTCTTAAGGATCATTGATCCTGAGGATTACAACTACTATTGTTCAAATAAACCACCAACCAAAAACCATTAAGACTTAATAAAAAATGGGCTCCGGCCTTGTCTTTGTATCCTTCATCGCCCATCACCTTCACCTACTCCTTAGCCACGCCTCCATAACCTCCACCACCTGATCCTGAGCTCGGATGTCCGTGAGGGCCAACTTGTCCTCCAAAGCTTCCTTCTCCTCCTGAAGTGCTGCATTGAGCTTGTCTTTCAGAGTTATGCCAGCACGGATCCTTACCCCCGAAAGCTGGTCAAACATATGTTGGGCACTGTGGACTTCCACATCAGGGTCCCTTTTTCTCTTTGAGTTATCATGGTCTTTGGCGGTGCGAGGCTAGAGCTTTTCATGGGTTTCTTCTCAAGGGAGTGAGAGGATATGAGGCTGTCAACATCCTCTAACTGGAATTGACCCAGCAGATTCTTGGATGGCTTGGATGATGATTTCTGTGCACCTGCGCGAAAAAAAGGTAAGTTCTTTATGACCTATTGCCTTTTCTATTTTTACTATATTTATGATTAAAGAACAAACTCTAACTTATTGGACATGGTTTCTGAGGAACTTGCAGTCTTCTCGTCTGATTCACTTGATTCTTCACCAACAATCCTAAAGCTCCGATCAACAGGATCCAGAGACAGAAACACCTTCGCCTTTTTGATGCCGTCTGAGTCAGCAGCAAGATCTGATAAGTTAGATATGCATAAGAAACGACAAGGCAATAATCAGTAAAGCAAGGATCATGTATCCTATGGATCCGCTATCCTACCCTTGAGGATCCAATGGGTTGGTAGCAAATTCCCATTTGGTATAGAGTCTCTCAAAACATAGAAGAACTGGTTCTTCCAGCTTTGGTCGTTATGTGTGATTTTATTGATCGGAAGAGGCTGAAAGGGTTTGCTCTTAAAGACGAATCTGCTGGAACCATGAGTTACAAGGCTATATAGGAAAAGAGAGAGAAGGATACCTGATTATGACGCCGGAATAAAGCTTATAATCCGATGAAGGGGGAGTTAAGGGTTTCGACTCTATTAAATAGGCGTAATAATATGATGTCAGGCGACGGTCACATCTATTACTAATCGACAGTTGCGATGCAAATTTCTTGGGATAAACATGACAGCTGTTATCCATTCACACCTATCATGTTTGGGGGCAATTGTTGGGACCAGGATTCTTGATCCTTGAGGATCAGCTATTCTTGGCACCTGTTGCCAGGACTAAGGATTCTGAATGGTCAAAGGATCCTCAACGATTGATTTCAAATATGTTATAATCGTTTTTACAGGTATTAAAACATGTTTACCAGAAAGCCTACTTTTACGGAGAGCATATTTTACCAAGTCCATCCAGCTCGTCCACGTTCATGGAGAATTAGTAAACAAACGTGTGCGAGATTATAGCTAATTAGTTAGTAGACGTTATAATTTTTTGTATTTATATACTGAATCGAAGCTGATCATAACACACAACAGATAGCACATCTAGAACTCTCAACAAGAACACTTTGTAATCACAATCAGCTTTGATTCCATCTCTTATAATTTTTTTGAGCTTAATATAATTGGTAGTGATAGTTTTCACTACCCAAGGTTTTTATGCCGGCGGGATACTAGTTACCAAGGGCTTTTCCTCGTATAAATCTTGTTGTCCAACCTTTACAATTACTACTTTGATTATTTTGTTCATACAAGAACCAATCCTCACATACGAATTTGGTTACGTGATCTCTAGACCCATTTTTGACCAAAATAGTTATTATTTTATTATTTCAGTTATTTACGATGATAAAACTTTTGTTTCATAAGTAATGCAAATCTTGACTTCAACCATAATCCTAACCTCAAATTGTTAAACAAAATTCACAAGTACCAATTTACACAAACCCGTATATTTTCAATATTTACTCGAGCCTCGTAAATTTTACATATTTGGTCCCTGCAAAATGTCTTCTCACCTTCTCAATCGTCGTCGTCATACCGGTAGCTCTAGCCGCAGCATTTCATCTCACATCATCAAGGGGATCGTGGAAGCCCTCCCAATAATCATCTCTCAGCTCCAAATCGTGAATGCTTCTACCACGCCCGCAAACCCAAACCCATTTGCTTTCTCTTTCGAGCAATTCACAAATTCTCACTTGACCGATTACTTTGGGACCGAGGGTTCTACCGCCCTTCTTCAATGGTTCGAGCACATGGAAAGCGTGTTCCTCCACTATACATGCCCGGATAACAAAAAGACCATGTACGCCTCAAGCGTTTTTAAATTGAATGCCCTCACTTGGTGGAATAGTGAGAAACACTCTCTAGGGTGGAAGTCGCCATGTCCTTGCCATGGGACGACCTTAAGAAGCTCATGCTCAACAAATTATGCCCAAAATACGAACTCCAGAAGTTGGAAGAAGAGTTTTGGAATTTGAAACAAGAAGGCGGTCCACAAAGTGACTTTTTCCACGAACTAAGCCTCCTCATTCCTCATATGGTCACTCCTCTCAAACGAGCCATCGATAAGTATATATACGGCTTGCCTATGCAAATTCAAGACTCTGTCTTGAGTCGTGACCCAAATATCCTTCACGATGCTATAACCCTTGGTAGTACCCTCACTGATAACCATGTTAAGGCTGGAACTTTAATGCGTAAATGTACCAAAAAGCCACCACCGGACCTTCCAACGAGGACAAGGTTGAAACCTCATCATAACCCACCAACACTTACGCCAACACCACCACCAACAACAACAACAATAATAATAAACATAAACGCCGAAACTTTGCCCTAACCAACCCGAACCCATCACAAACCCAAGATACCCAAAGTCAACCCAACAAAAGCCCTACACGGGAACATACCCTTTGTGTAACAAGTGTAAGTTTCACCACCCCACTACCGCACAATGATGAAAATGCTTCAATTTTTGCCATTTCGGTTACTTCATCAACTCTTGCCGAGAGCCTGTGCAAACTCAACTGAATTCACCCGTTACTAGACCATTTCACCAACCGTATGCCCTACCTTATGCTCCATCTCTCCCAACCATGCATGCCTGTTATCATTGTGGTAACCCAAACCACCTTCGCAACACATGCCCAAAACTCGTTTATCAAATTCAAACCTACCCAAGCCCAACCAACCAACTCTAAATATATCAAGCCCAAACCTTCCAATCGCAAGCCCAAGCCGATCAAGCCCAACCCCTCCAAATCATTCAACCCCAACCAAACTGTAACGTCCAACTTTTTGTTAAATAATAAATGACGGAAAGTTTTGTTACTTAACTGTGTGTCGTTAAGTTTGTCTTGTGTTAAGTGTTTAGGAGTAGGATTTGGGATTGGGTGGTGGGACCCGTGAAACCCCCTCTATATAAGCCCAACCACTTCTTCTTTTCCTTTCTTTTTCTCATCCGAACACACACACTCAAGAAACACACACATACACTCTCTCTAGCACTCGGATTTAAAATCCAAGCCAAAGAAGGGTGGAATCTCGTGTTTAACATCGTCAAGCAACAAGAATCACGTCCAGATCCTCGAGTTGTCAAGATCTGAACTCGAACCCGCAAGCAAAAGGTGGGTTTTAGTTTAAATGGTTAAGTTTTATGGTTACAATCATCATGCAAACAGATATAATGATAGATCGGGTTGTAAAATGTAAGAAAAATATAAACTTGGTAAGTTATAACCTCTCGGGTGCACTTTGTGATAAAAAGGTGGTGTTTGGACTTTGAGAGATGGGTTTAGGATCAGGTGCATGGGGTCAGAATGTATCAAAAGTTGGGAAAGAGTAAAAATCAGGTCCTGAGGAAGAGCCACGAAGTAAAATGGCTTAAAAATGGTAAAAGCGAAGAAAGACAGGCATTTCGCTTCGCTCAGCCATGAGAAGCGAAACAGGCATTTCGCTTCGCTTAGCCATGCGAAGCGAAATAGTTTCATGCAAATCAAAACGCTTCCATGCGAAGTGAAACATTTTCATGTGAAGCGAAACGCTTCCATGCGAAGCGAAACAGTTTCATGCGAAACAAAACGCTTCCATGCGAAGCGAAACAATCCCATGCGAAGCGAAATTCTTCCATGCGAAGCGAAATTCAACCTCAGCCAGGGGCGCTGCCCCTTGGACCCTGCTAGGGGCTGCCTCCCCTGGACCCCGCTACCAGGGGCGCTGCCCCTGGACCCCCGTTAGTTGAGGGTGTCATTGACTTAGATATAAGAAGTAGTAGTAATGGATATTTGACACTCGTAATGCGTTATACAGTTAGCCGTGCACAGCTAAAGAAGGACATAACTAGTAACGGCGAGAGAAAACGACTTCAGGTGAGTTTCTAGCCCCTTTATCCGTTATGTTTTTGGGGCTGTATGCATACTCCTTTGTGATAGTTGTTAAATCACTTAACTTAAATGGTAAGTGTATGGTATGTGTATGTTATATGTACGACTAACTATGGAATGTTATTATGGAATGTTTATACGAATGAATATGTACATATACATATATCCATAACCAGAAGATATGTAAGGTATGCATGAATGAAAATGAATGTATGAACGAGTGACGTGACAGGTATGGTTATTGGAGACAAAGGGACCAGACCCTAAAAATATCTGAGACAGAAGGGACCAGACCCTGATAATATCTGAGACAAAAGGGACCAGACCCTGATAATATTTGAGATAGAAGGAACCAGACCCTGATAATATCTGAGACAGAAGGGACCAGACCCTAATAATATCTGAGACAGAATGGACCAGACCCTAATAATATCTGTGATCGTAGAGATAGAATAGCCTATGGTAAATTACAAGGCTTTATGAAAGAAAGTAGGTAAGCGTGTATGCATGTATATAAAGGGTGTATGAAAGAAGTAAGAGTAAATAAGGTATGAATACGTATCTTCGGATGCGTATGAGTAAGAATATGAATGTATTGTATGTTAAATGATTAACTAGAACTCACTCAGCATAGCTGACTTTTAGTATGCACGCAGGCAAATAGATTGAGGCAGCTGGCTTGAGGAGGGACACATGGCATGGACGAAAGAGATTGGCATCTACGAAGAAGTGTCAAGATTGTTTTAATTAATTATTAATGAAAAGACAATTTGTATGTTAAGACAAGAATGAATGTTTTGTAATATGATGTTTGAAGTATTTAATTATTCCGCAAAGTTTTAATTTACTCTGATTTTAGAACTGTGGTTATGAGTAAATCCAACACCAAAGTAGAGTTACCGGGAACGGGGCCTTACACAAACCAAGCCGATCAAACTCAAGTAAATCAAGCCAACCAGGGTATGCAAGGACATGTGAACTTCATCAACGCTAATGAATTTGAACTTAGAAATCATGGCACCACCCCACACTAGTCCGCAAACCCAAGACTCACCAAACCTCAAGAAGACGAGCGATGTGAGCAGCATTTTTTTTTCCTTTTTTCATTTATTACTTTTTTTTTGTTTTTCTCTTTTGAATAATGTCTCCAGGTACTCAAATTTTCAATATTATTAATGAAATCGTGTTTACATTTAATATATCCATCTTCATTTACTTTCCTCACAAAGCATGACATACATTGCTTATATTTATCTTTAGAATTATAATTGTTTACTCATAATCAACTCAATTTAACGTCCAATGCCCGATGACCTCAAACATAATCGTTAGTGGAAATCAGGACCATGTGCATGGATATGTATATGGTTATCTAATAGGAACCGTAACCTGTGCTTCCTATGACTGGTCACTTTTGAACCGGGGTTGTGTACTTGGTTAAGGCATAACTATCTAATACGAGCCCTATGCATGCATTTTGTTTTATTAATTTATATTCTCATTTACGATTTACTATTATCTCAATATGAGCGTCACAAACTTATACCCTCCCCGTAATGGCTAAAACTTCCTCGGGAATATCACAACTAACAACTTTGCATCAACATTTCCCTAATCTTGTTAGTTTATTCTGGTTATCATATGTTTACACATTTTTTTAGCCTCTCATGACCCACAATGTTTCGAATATTCGACTTAACCATTGTGATGATTATTTTCATTTACTATAAAAAGAGTACATATTTTTGGTTTTAATACCCAACAACTTGTTACATCTTTCAAATGTTCTATCTCAATATACGTTAATTCTAAGAATTTTGATATTTAAGCTTATTTAATTGTTTCAATGTTGCACTAACTATCTCGATATTTGACTTCAAGATGTTATTTACTCATATATTTTTTTAAGACCATTAAGTTTGTTCCATCTTTATAAAAACGGAAAAAAAAATGAATTTCAAAAGATCTTTCTTATGCATGTATGTATGATATTAAACCGCTCAATGGAATGAACCATGCAGACCATGCGATGGAATATGTAATTATGAGTGCACGCGTAATTACCGAAACCCTCGCATGGAAGTCATGGTGGGTACATTGGTGTGCGACAACTCTGAACCGGGGGACTATAAGATAACGGTACAAATGATATATAATATGACAAGATCATGGTGGATACGCCGCTTGTACATCCTATATATAACTGGACTTGTCATATTACCCATTTTGTAGCGTTTTTCGGGTCACTCAAACATCTGTGTTGTTTTATTTTATTAAGGGAATAATTTTCTTAATATGGGTTATTCTTATTTTTTTTATTATTTATTCTAATTTCGGGACGAAATTTCTAAAAAGTTGTGAATACTGTAAAATTCGTAAATTTTTGAACCCAAAAACCCGACCTGTTAAAACTTTTCGTTATGTTATTATTAATTTATTATTCGAACAAGCCTTTTTGTTTCGTTACGTGTCATCTGGTTAGTTAGTAAATAATATATTTTAAAAACTATTGTTATGGTGCAAATTTAACCCCTTATCCAAGTTCATTTTCCCAACTTGACAAGCTGATCTAACTTCTTCCCTCCCATCGGCCTACCCCCCCCCCCCACTTCTTGATTTTGACCCTCTAAATCAGCCGTTAATCATGGAATTGACTTCATATAAACGATAATTTATCAAAAGTGCGTCCCAATCAATCCCTAATTACGCAATTGACATCTTTATGCTAACAAATTCGTTCATGATGAACCGTGGACCAAACCGACACCAAAACCCTATAAGTTCATGCCGATAATTCAATTAATTGATCCTGCACCCTCCTTATAACATTCCGAATCAAAGCCCCAATTCAATTTAACCTCAGAAGATGTTTCAGATCAAGTATTGGATCGCGTTCTAGCCGAAACCCTAATTCATCGTTCACCCTCAATACAACATCGTTTAAGGTAATTGATGTATGGTTTTTGTTAGGATTTTTGTGCTCAGAGGGCATACGATTTTCAATTTGGGATTGATTATGATCTAGGGTTTATGCAAATTGGGGATAACTATGACTGTATTATTAAATAATTAGAACTAAACTACTACAAACCGATTGCTTGGTCCAGCTGGTTATGTATGGACTTACACGACCTAAGTGCATACGCGAGTTCGAGTCTGCCTGGGCAGGTTTTTGGCATTTTTTTCATCTTTTCATTCTTTCCTTTATTTTGCTTCATATTGATTTATTTATTTTTACTATTTAAACTACAAACCTCATTATTGGTTATTCTTCTTCAAAATTTATCATAGATGGATATGTATATGTGTGTGTGTCTATATATATAAATATATTGATGTGTTGTAAAACACTCGTATTTTTCGCACGTTTTATCTACGTATTATATTATATTTTATATGTTTTAACTCGTTTTAGATAGTTTTTACATAATTTTATTCATATTGTAGGTTTTGGGTGTAAGAAAGAAACCGAGCTTTTGGAGTGGTTTACGAGCCTTTTACGCATACGTTTTCAAGAAAAAACTCAAGGCCCCGGCCCGTATGCATCATGGAGGCCCAAATCTTACATTATATTATAATATATAAAAAAATACAAAAACCCTAGAGGGCTGGAATAGGCCGATCGGAACAGGGGCAGAAAGGAACCAAGAAGAAAAAGTTTTTTCGACTTAGGGTTTGATCGTGTAGCGGCTAGGGAAGGAAGAAGACACAAGAATCAAGCCACGGTATCATTCACCATCAGTTTTTACAGCCACGAGCAGCCTCGGAACAGCCTATATCCTTGCATCTTTTTCATTGCTCATCAAATTTGATTTACTTGTTCAATTGATTAGTAGTTTTGCAATTACTTGAGATATTGACTTGTTATTGATTAGTATTGATTATTGAATGTTTGAATTGATGTTTAAGATAAGTTTATTAATGGTTTTATTAAATGTTCATGGCTGTCCAATTATGATTCTCGGCTAATCTTGTTAGTTCTACCTAAGGATGATGTTAATTGTTAGGTTTTGATAGGTTTTATGGATTGTTTGATTGATAGAACTTAATTGCTATTGTAAAGTTTGATTTAAACATGAAATAGGTTGTGTTTAAGGGCTGGAAATTTTGGTGATTCATTGCATAAACCCCGCGTGTCGGTTGATTAGTTTTGTATTGATTGATCGGTGCATTGTTTGATTCTAGACTTTGTGTTTAGGGTTTGTTTGCGGTAGGTACCACCGTAGGGTTTTGTTACGTGATTATTTGGATTAAGTACAGCGGTTAAACACCTTCTTTGAGGCTAAGAGGTGATAGGAAGTTAGGGTTGTCTCATTGCCTTTGCATGCTAGAATAAAGATTGCGCGAGAGCGAGTTCGTTTCTTGTCAGGTTTAGGTGTTTTGAGCAACTAGTTGATCTATTTTGGTTTAAGTTGAATTGTTCCTCTATCCTTGGTTGTGTAGTATTCATTACCATTAGGGTCGAGTGTTGGTGAGACCGAGAGGTGATCTAGCATTAGAACACGTTAGCAATTGTTTTCCGGTTTGGTCGTTTTAACCGATTTTGAGTAGTTTAGGCTTGTTGAGTGAGACCGAGAGGTAATCCAGTGAGCCCGAGCAATCCTTAGTCGTGTCATCTTTAGGAACCGGTGTCTTGAAGTTATTCAATCCATTAGCTTGTTAGGCCTACAGATTGATTCAGATCCAGGTAGACGTTTTTCTCCATCCTAAGTTAACACAGTGAGTTCCCCGTTAAGTTTTCTATTTTTGGTAAGTTTTGTCAGTTAGTTAGGTTAGTTCAGTTAAGTAAATAAAAATCAAAAATCAATTAAATATTATTCTAAGGTAGGTCTTGTCTAGGGTTAGTAATCGTTAGCGTTTTACGTGTCCACGTGTTCGATACTCGGACTTCCTAGGTCTATACTACTTGCGATCGGTACACTTGCCGGTTGTGTGTGGTTTTTGGATTTTCGTTTTAATATTAAAGCTTAGTTGTGAGGGTCATTATTATAGGGTTATTAGACACACATCATATATATAATTTTTATTTTTTTATTATAAATCTATATATTTTTCATTTTTAACATAATATAATTTTTTAAGATAACTAAATTTAAAATGGCCCTATTTGTTTAAATGAGCCAATCATCTCTATGCATCTAAAATAAATTTTCTTTCGTCTAAACTCTTTGGAATACGTATATATTTATGAACATATGTACATATAAAACAAATCTTTTTAACAAATAAGCAAAACGAGCCTGTCATCACTAAACTTTTCTAACGAGTGTTCGCTTAATACGTAAATATATACGTAATATTAAATGATGATTATTAACTTAAAATCGACATGTAACTTGTAATAATATTTAAACTAATTACATTTTTTATCACTACTTTATAAAATTTATGAAATACATATTGAACGACTTATCAATCCCCAATCTGTTATAAACCCTTTGATCTTGTCTTGTTCCTTTATGTTGATTATTCAATTTAGTTGTACCTCTTATAAATAGGGCTTATCGTCGAGAATTCTTGTGAATCTAACTAACTTATCTTCACCGTAACCGTTACCGTCATCTCATTACCGCTTCACCTTATTTCATATGTGTAATCGCACTCCCTTTTTTACTCTATTTTTGTTTTGGGGGCATTATGCGTACTAGAAACTATTATTGTAATATTATTTTGCTCAAACACAATTCCGTTAATTGCGTGGGTGTGATGCTGCTCGATTAATTGTTGATTGCTATATGAATTATGTGTTTACTTCTTTATGGTTGGATGGTATCTCACACTCATCCTCATAGTATGATCATACGATGTCCGAGTAGGCTCGTCCGAATCTAGTGGCATGTTCGAAAATACAAATTTGTTTATTTTTATGTTATGTTGTTATTGGTTGCGAATTCGTCCGAGTAGACATGTCCGTATTCTAGTGGCGTGATTGAAAAGATACTTATACTTGTTAAAATTAATTAGTGTTATTCACATACGCAAGGAATTGTTTATTTCTCGCTATTAATATATTACATTTACATTAAACCATGGTTACTCGCTCAATATGTGTTGTTGACAAACTATTTTAACGCATAATGCAGGTTGTTATAAGAAGTTATTTGAAGTGAAGACAGATTTGGACTTTAGGTTAAAAATTATAAAGTTTAAATGTATTAAATTCTTTTTCATTTGAATTATCTGTGTACGATTGTTGTGAATAAATAAATTTAGATATTGATACTTATTATTATTATTATTGTTGTTGTTGTTGTGAATAAATAAATTTAGATATTGATACAAATTATGTCGCGCCCCGGCATGTTTTGCCGTACGTTGGGTGTGATACTCCCCATTCTACTCGAGTCGATTCCACTTTGACCCACTCAAGTCGAGTCATATGTTTTCTAGTCGAGTAAACGAACTAGTCAGGTCCCTCTTGATCCACTGGACCAGGATCTAGGGCCGAATCCTCGCCTTCCCATTTATTCTAATCAAGCCGCCCTTTTCAATCCTACTTGACTCGATTTAGAGCTGAGTTCTTCCAAGTTTCAGTCGATTGAAATTTTAATCGGGTTCTATATTTGACTCGCCCTCCTTCATCCACTCGAGTCCAACCGCAATGGTCCACTCGACTTGATTTATTCAAGTCGAGTCTTTGGTTTCCAGTCAATTCGTTATGGAATCGAGCTTCACTATCAATCGAACCGAGTTATACGGTCTATTGCCTCATATTCATTGACTTGAGTCGACTGCTTTTTCCTCCACTCGACCCATTGCTATTCAAACCATATGTTGGGTCGAGTCCCCTTGCCATTCGATTCAAATGGAAGTTGGGTCCTATTAACCCATCGGGTCTCATTTCGCTAAAACTAAGTTCATTACATCTATGTACACTTGTCAAATCGTTTAATATCCGAAATCCAACTTCCATATTAGGGTTGTTTGGATTAGAGTTCATTTAAGTCGATTAGTTCGGTTCGTTTCTAGCTTTCAAGATTAGTTACTTTATTTTTTTCAGATCTTAACAAAATAGAAACGAGATGAAGATGAACAACATGATAGATCTTAGCACATACCTTTTTAAACAGGATTGGATTAGACCTTGAATATCGTGAGATCTTAAATGAACATTCCTAGAATCTTGGATGAAAATGGAATATAGGAATGTTTGGGTGTGTACGTAGGAGTATGTGCTAGTTGCCTGATGATTGGAATGATGAGGTAATAATGATAAGGATGATTATTAGGCCTTAAATAGGCTAGGCCGAAAGCTTAAGGCCTATAATTATTCTCAAGCCCATAACCCCCTTTAATACTTATCCTTTCATTTCATTATTATTTAACTAGATTAAATAACATCACACGACACATGTTTAAATAAAACTTTTATTATTTTTATTTAATTATTCTCAAAATGAGGACGTTACAAGTCTTCCCTCCTTAAAAAAGTTTCGTCCCTGAAACCTATCTATTACATAAACAACTGAGGATAGAACTTACGAATTTCTTCCTCAACTTCCCACGTTGCATCTGATCCTTTACGGTGTTTCCAGATCACCTATACAAACGGAGTGACCTTGTGAAAAACTTGTTTGTCCTTACGGTCAACGATTTCAACTAGCTGCTCGATGTACTCAATCGTTCGTATACCTCTATGTCAATTAACGGCACGTGAGACGTGTCGTCAACGAGACATTTCCTTAAGTGAGAGACATGAAAGGTAGAGTGAATCCCTTCCAGTTCTGTTGGTAGATCGAGCTTATACGCCACTTCTCCTACACGGGCGATGATTCTGAATGGTCCAATGTATCTCGGACTCAACTTTCCCCTCTATTTAAACAAATGATTCCTTTCCAAGGGGAGACCTTAAGCATCACGTTGTCGCTAACATTAAACTTAATCGGTCGTAGCCGTTTTTCAGCATAAGACTTTTGACGGTCTTGAGCAGCTTTCATTCTTGCCTTGATCTGATCAAACCTCGAGGAGGTTTCTTGCACGACTTCCAGACTACCCATCTCTTTCTAACCAATCTCTCCCCAGCATACAGGAGTTCTACAACGTCTGCCATACAACATTTCGAACGGAGGCATACCAATACACGAATGGTAGCTGTTGTTGTAAGAGAATTCTACTAAATGAAGATGATCGTCCCAAAGTCTAATACGCAAAAACGTAGCATATCCTCAAGGGTCTGGATAGTCTGCTCTGACTACACATTTGTTTGAGGATGATGCGCCGTACTGATGTTCAGTCTCGTTCCCATCGCTTCATGGAATCTCTACCAGAATCTAGAGGTAAAGCGGGTTTCTCTGTCGGAAACGATCAACAATGGCACCCCATGCTTTGCTACAACTCTTTAATGAACGCATTTGCTAACGTTTCTGACGAGATGGCCTCTCGTATAGGCAGAAAGTGAGCACTCTTCGTTAAACGGTCCACAATCACCCAGATGGCATCATGATTTCTAGCTGTATGCGGTAGCTTAGTTATTAAATCCATGGTGATGTGTTCCCATTTCCACTCAGGTATCTCCAGATGCTGCATCTTCCATATGGTTTATGATGCTCTTCTTTAACCTGTAAATAAAACATTTACTGACATAATCTACTACTTCGTTCTTCATATCCGGCCACCAATAATCCTTCTTCAGACCTTGATACATCTTGGTGGATCCTGGATGAATCGAATATCGGGACTTATGAGCCTCGTCCGGAATTCGACCTCTAAGATTCCCATGTCACGGAATCCACATCCGATCGAAACTGAGCTTTACACCTTGTGTATTATATATCAACTTTGTCTGCTGTCCAAAAAATCTCTCTTTCTTCATTAACCCTTCATCTGCAAGCACTTCTATTTGAACCTTGCTGATCTCTTCAAAGAAATCTAAACTGATAATCAACTTGTAAGACTTCACTGTCGCTATCACTTCTTTGTTCTTCCGGCTTAAGGCGTCAACGACTACATCAGCCCTTCCTGGGTAATACTTAATGTCGCAGTCGTAGCCTTTGATCAACTCTAGCCATCTTCTTTGTCTCATATTCAACTCTTTCTACTCGAATAAGTATTTCAAACTCGTATGGTCTGTATAAATAGTACACTTAGTACCATATAAGTAATGTCTTCAGATCTTAAGAGCATGTACTACAGTTGCTAACTCCAGATCATGTGTCAGGTACATACTTTTGTGAGTCTTCAACTATCTGGACACATACGCTATGACCTTCCCTCGTTGCAGTAACACGCAACCTAATCTTTGATGCGAAGCATCAGCACAAACTAATAAATCCTCTTTGCCATCAGGTAGAGAAAGAATTGGAGCCTGTGTGAGCCTTTTCTTTAATTATTCAAACGTTTATCTTCCTGATACTTACCCTAATTGAACACCACAGTCTTTCATGTCATACCAGTCAACGGTACGGCTATCTTGGAGAAACCTTGAATGAATCTCTTATAATAACCAGACAACCTTAAGAAACTGCGTATCTTAGTTAGGTTTTGCGGAGTCTTCCAATTCTTTATCGCCTCAATCTTTGTTGGGTCACAGTAATCCCCTCGGATTGATTATGTGACCCAGAAACTGTACCTCTCGTAGCCAGAATGCGCATTTCGAGAATTTGGCAGACAGTTTCTCATCCCTCAAGATTTCTAGAACTTCTCTCAGATGCTTAGCGTGGTAAGACTTGCTTTTCGAATAAATCAGTATATCGTCGATAAAAATGATAACCGACTTGTCTAACATCGGCCGACATACCCTATTGATCATGTCCATAAATGCTGCAGGAGCATTTGTTAGACCAAATGACATCACGAGGAACACGTAGTGTCCATACCGCGTTCGAAACGCTATCTTAGGAATGTCTGCCTCTTTTACTTTCAATTGATGATAGCCTGATCTAAGGTCTATTCGCGAGAACTAGCTGGCACCTTGCAACTAATCGAACAAGTCATCAATCCGTGGAAATGGATATCTATTCTTCGTCGTAAGGTTATTCAGCTCGTGATAGTCAATGCACATTCTCATACTTCCGTCTTTCTTCTTCACGAACAACACTCGCGCACCCCACGAGGAAACACTAGGTCGTATGAAACCTTTGTCAAGGAGTTCTTGCAGTTGGGACATCAGTTCTTTCATTTCAGACGGTGCCAGGCGGTAAGGTGCTTTCGCGACGGGTTGTGCTCCTGGTACTAACTCAATCTGAAATTCTACCTCTCGTTCCGGTGGCAACCCTGGAAGGTTCTTAGGGAACACTTCGGGATAGTCGCACACTACAGGAACATCTTTCACCTCCTTTGCCTCTGCCAAAACGTCGACAAGATACGCCAGTTATGCACCGCACCCTCGCCTTAACATTTTCTCGGCTTTTATCATCGAAATGATGTTAAGCCCCGAACTTTCCTTATCACCATAAACCGTGATTGTACCACCATCCAAGGACTTTAACTTTATCAACCTACTCTTACACACTATCTAAGCCTCAAACTCAGACAACCAATCCACTCCCAAAACCACATCGAATCCCCCTAAGGTTATTACATAAAGTGTAACAGGGAACTTACATCCCTCTAACTCCATACTACCGTCCTTAATCATTCTCATTATCCTGGCAGAAGTATCACTAGCCGTTTCTACCATAAAAGTTTCAGGCATACGACAACATATCATTTTCGCTAACTTACAGAATGTTACATCTACGAAACTCCTATTAGGACCTGAATCGAATAAATCAGAAGCTAAAATACCAATTACTACAAATGTACATTTCACAACATCGGGGATCCGCTTGGCCTGCTCCTAAGTAAGCATATAAGCTCTCGTCTTTGGCCTGGACTATTTGGCATCCTTCTTCCTATTCCTTCCAGCTTCACCTTCAGTACACTCTCTCACAAAATGGCTCGTCTTCTCACACTTGTAACATGTGGGTTTAGAAGTACAATCCGGAGCATAATGCCCCACTTTCCAACACCTATAGCGCGCATTTGATCCCACACTACACTCTCCACCATGAGCTTTTCCACACTTATGACAGACATCAGTACCTTTTTTCTCCACTTACACTCGCCACCATGCATTTTCCACACCACTGACAAGGTTTCTTTTCCCACACCTTGCGTTTCTTGTATATAGGGTTCCACAGTTGACTACTATGCCTTTTCCATGAGCATCCCACTTCTTGTCTTTATTTTTTGCCACCACAACTTTGTTCACCGCCAAGTCATCGTAGACCAATTCCGCAAGTTTGACCGCGGAATCGAAAGTAGCAGGTCTACTTGCCCTGACCAGTGTGCGGATGTTTTGGGGAAGTCCTCTCACATAATACTTGATCCACTTAGCTTCCAGTATTCACCATCTCCAGCACCAGTCTTGACATACGGTTAAACTCAGTAGTATACTTGCGGTGTGCCATCTTTCCCGCCTTCAGGTTTAAAAACTTCATCTCTGCCCTCTCAACTTCAGCATCAGCACAGAACCTCTTCATGACCATCTCCTTCAAATCTTCCCATCTCATAGCCTTGAATTCATCAATGGTCTTTATTTGCTCAATGGTTTCCCACCAGAGCATAGCTTCGTCACCAAATGACTGAGTAGCAAAGCCTACAGCTTGTTCGGGACGACACTCGCTAATGTGGATAACCTTATCCACTGAAAAGTAGTGATTGTGTCACCTACACCAGTCAGCTTAGGTGGGTAACAACCTCTGAAGGTCCTGTTACTGCACCTAACTCGACCTTGTCTTCCTTCATCAACTTTCATAGAACGGACCTCACTTGATACTTCATTCTTAGTCCTAGTATCCTTCTTACTACTTTCCCCCGTCTTCCCAACGGTGTTTGCACGGCTTTCAGTAGACTTGTGTTGCTGGAGATTCTTCACTGCAGCAGCAACTGCTTCAGTAATCGCAGCTAGAATAGCAGGATCGAGCTGATGCCCTTCCTCTCTCACAGTCACCCTTCTTTCATCACCAGTTTTGTTAGTCTTCTCTTCGGAGGGTACACGGTGAATACGTGGTCTACCACGGCATCCCATGCGTCCTCCCTGACCAGCAGTCGTCCTAGCACCAGCCATCATAATTCTAAAGGAAAAACACAAACATCATCACATGAGGAACTATTTAGTACAAAGATAGTAAGGCTGCAGGTAATAATAGTGGCCAGCTACGACTAGTTGCTCATGTTACTCTCCGTGTCCTATACACTTCCTTTCGTGAGTCTACTTGTGCTCGTTTCTACTTATAACGGTCTACTAATCAAACATTTCAAATAGAAGCAAGTTGTTCTATTTCTAACAATACATATAACTTTCTTACTTATCCCTACATTAAACATGAAGTAAATCATGTAATAAGCTTTCTTGAGTGACACATGGCATTCTTGGACTGGCATCTTCTTTCTTTTCCTCTTTATGTCCCATTATCTGTTCAAGTCTAAGCATATAGGATACTTATTCTCTCGAACTCATGCTTCGATACCAATCTATAAGGCCCTGTCCCCGGGTGCCCTACATTTTGCTCGGGTTAGATTTACTCTTTCACATAATTCGGAAATCAGAGTTAATTAAAACAAATTATGGAATATAAAAGTCATACATTCGATCAATCCATTACGTACTTGTTTAAAACAAATAACATAAGTCTTAAAATAAACAAAACAATACGTCAATCTTCTTCTTTAACAATGCCAGTCTTCCTTTTGATGCCATGTGTCTCTCTCTAAGCAACCTGTCTCATTCTATTCACCTGCGTGCATACTAAAAGTCAGCTACGCTGAGTGAGTTCTAGTTAATCAATTAACATACATTACATTCACGCTCATACTTATACGCGTCCGAAGATACGTATTTCATACTTTACTTGCTATTTCTCATTCATACATACTTTACGTACATACATGCGTACTTGCATACTCTTTCAGTCTTTCCTATGGTATACCGTAAACTACTCTATCTCTTCTATCTCATATATTATTAGGGTCTAGTTCCTCTATCTCAGATATTTTTAGGGTCTGGTCCCCCTGTCTCAGATATTATTAGGGTCTGGTCCCTCCTGTCTCAGATATTATTAGGGTCTGGTCCCTCCTGCCCCGGTCTCAAATATTATTAGGGTCCGGTCCCTTCTATCTCAGATATTATTAGGGCCTGGTCCCTTTGTCTCGCATAACCATACAACCATACATGTCCCGTCAATCGTCCATACATTCATTTCATACTTTCATAATCATACGTGCATTTTTTACATATCCTTTAGTTGCATATATAATTATATATACGCACATTCTAAAATAATAACACTCAATACATAATCATACATGTATCATACACTTATCACTTAGGATAAGTGTATTAACTATCACATAGTAGTATGCACAGAGCCCTGAAAAACGTCACAGAGTAAAAGGGGCTAGAACTCATCTGTAGACGATTCCTTTCTTAGTTGCCTTTCTTCAATTGAGCTCAACAAACTGTTTAATAACATACACATATTAATTCTCTATTTTTAAGTTTATTTATCTTCCAACGTTAATGGAGTTATCCTTGAAGTTAACCAAATCAAACGTATAACCGTGTCAAACCGATTATATTTGTTGGGTCATAGTTTATGGTTTATGCTTTATTGGTTTGGGCCTTTGATTGTAAACCAAGATCTGTTGATCTCGGTGGGCTTTTGTGTAGTATTGGGCTTTATTGGTAGAATATATATAGAACGTATGTTAACGGTTTAGGGTTGTTCATTCATTGTGTTTTCAACCGTGTAAGTGATTAAGGGATTAAGCACCCGACGTATAATATACGTGTGTTTTGAAGCATCTTTACTGTGTTTATTGTGTTCTCCTATTGGTCTTACGTAAGGTATTGTGCATTGCATAGAATCTGCTTGAGATTTGTTTCCGCCTAATTCTCAAGTATATTGATATCACATTGAAAGATCCGACGTGGGACTTACAATGTCTCGATCGCAAAAAAAAAAAAAAAAAGGTTAACCTTGTATATATAAATATATGAAATCTATTTCAAAGTAATTTTGTTTTAAAAGCTAAAAGGGGCATCAGGGAACTACAAGGGTGGGGCATACAAATAAGTCCTAAACACCCTGAATTTAAGGCATGTAAGTGCGGATGGCATGTAAGTCCAACGTTCAACCTTAAAGCTTAAATATTTTTTGTACATAAAGAAATTCTTTTGATCAAGCATTAGGGGGTTGAAGTCAAATTGGGGTGATCTGGGGAAAGCCAAATAAATTTTGAGAACAGATAGGGGGCATCAGAGGTCCATGAGTGATGTTCATATAAGTCTTATGCCTAATTGAACCTAAGCATATCACTGGCGCGATGAAAGTCATACTAAGTTCTAATTACCTGCCATCAACCTTTTCACTATGTCATAATAATGCTGAAAATGAATCATTGTGAAAGTATGTTAATCAATATGATTTCATATTCGGATCTTTTCTTGGTCTACCTATTTTCAAACAGCAGAAATTTGATCCCTATATATGTTAATTTTTCTGAAGACCGGTTAGGTAAATTATTTTTTTTTAGTTTAATTTTATTCTATTTTATTTTATTTTTAATTTTTCTTTTATCTACCTCATATTTACTCTTGTCGAAACTGATGTGTTTAAGAAATCATTTTCGTTAATCGGGTTTATTTCTCAGAATGAGTGGGTCAGTCCTTTGGCCCAACGGGTGTCTTGGTTCTCGGACTGGTTAGATTAGCCCAGAGTGTTTTCTCTTGGCCCATATGGATACCCGGCCAAGAAAATTATGTATCAGAAGATTAAGAGGCGGTTTTTGGTAATTATTAAGATATTTTTAAAATCTGCAAATCTCTTAACTCTCTCAACTTTCAAATATTGAAATTCGACTTGCTTAATCATCTTTCACACATCGTTTCCGTCAAACATCAAAGGTAATTAACCCTAACTGAATCAATTTTCTTAAATTAAGGTTGCGAAGACATTGGGAAATCTCAAATCGATTGAAGTGGGTGATAATGCTCGTTTAGACGTTCGCATTGAACAATTAGGAATGATTAATGGTGTTGTGAGTTTTTATGAAGTTGCAAGTTGTTCTTCAACAGTGATTGACATGTCTGTGAAGATGAAGATGGTGAATTCAAGGGTTTTCGGTGATGGTTGACCGAATTCCATTGGTCAAACCAGAAATCCTTTTGCTCAATTGTGTTCTCGATAAAACCCTAACAGAGAACCTATTCAGTCGCCTGAGAGTTATTGTTCTTGGTGGTTCTAAATTTTATGGACCGAAAACACACCACAACACCGAAAACTCATTTTCTGGACCGAAAACGTCTACTAATGTGTTCTACCCACAAGTAGCACTTATCTTACTCTATGATTCACTAATTTGACTCGTTTGGTGCAGTTATGGCCAATCAAGCACCTCTGAAGTGGTCTGACTCTCACAATTTCGCTGGATGCTTAACTGATCCTCCATTGAATCACAAGGAATTCAACTCCATGATTGTTGGATTAAACACCTGCAGAATCTCTCATGCTTTACGGGAAAATCCTGTTATCTGTAAAAAGATGGTGAATGACTTTTGGAAGACTGCTTCTATCAATCCAAAGGGTGTCGGAGGCTTAGCTGTAATTGAAGCTGATATTTAGAAACGGCATGTTGTTATTTCTGAGTCTATTATCCGTGAAGTACTGTTATTCAGAGATCAACCTTATTATCCCACTGAGTTTTCGGTTGATGATGTGGCAGTGGTTGTCAGAAGAATGAACTGTGAAGGAAATTATCCACCTACCATGAAGAAGCTCTTTCATCCGTATTGGAGATTTCTGATTTACACCTTCTTTTCATGTGTCTCGGGACGTAAAGGAGGTACCGATGAAATAAGTCTTCCTTAGATGTCAGCTGTTACTGCTCTGATCATGGATTTGGATTACAATTATTCCAAGTTTTTTTTCGATTAAATGATTAGCAATCTGCAAGGAAAGAAGAAAGAGGTGTTCCTGATGTACCTGAGGTTTCTGCAAATGATATTTGACTCCCATTACCCTGATCTGATTAAATCAGTGGAAACAATTGATATTAAGGCGTTGGGACCAACAACCTTCGGGTTAATGAAACAGTCAAGGAAAGGAGCAAAGGTAGTTTATCAAGGATTTCATCCGTTGGTAAAATTTGGAATTTGCTGAGATTGAGGAGAATCCAAGAAACATTGGTTTTGCTATTGTTGAGGAACATTTGGTTCCTGTTCAATGGCATGTCACGGCCTTTGAGGTATTATCCGATGATGATGATGATGTTGATATCTCTTTGTCACAACAGTCTCTGCCCACTACTGAACAACTCGAAGAGTTTGAAGCATTCAAGAAACAGCTTCAGTCGACTGCACTGAAACCTCCTCGGTCAGTCACGGTAACACAAGAAGAAGATGAGGGTGAAGAAGAACCGGCCGCTGATCTCATTCCACGAAAAAGGAGAAAGAAAGATCCGAGACCTGGCGTATTAGTTGCTGAAATAACATCAACTGTACCTCCAACCATCACTGAGCCTGAGAATATTGAAGCTCACGTTGCTCAAGATCCAACCCCTCAAGAACCAATCATGGAAGACATTACTGGTATGTTTGATTTTGAAACTGATGTCTATCCTCACACTAAACCATTGGGATCATCCAATCCGATTGGTAAAGGAAGCTCAAGTGCAGCCGATAAAGTGACACATATTTTGGCTATGCAAGACAAGTTTCTTCAAGATAGGGGCAAGGGTATTGCTTTAGAAGCTGATCCGGTTGACATTCATGCCTTACAGCATAGAGTATTCGAACTTGAACAAGACTCGGCTGTAAAAGATGTTCACATTAAAGAACTTGAAGAGAGTCACATTGATAAAGATTCAAAGATTTTAGAACTTCAAGCTAACATGGGTGGTCTTACTGCGATGTATCTAGATCTCCAGAAAAAGCTGATCAGGAAATTTGGAGATGAATTTAGAAGCTCAGCAGATATTGAACAAGATAAGCGCCCGGCCTCAAACATTAGCTCCTCTACAGGTATGGAGAAATACTTGTTTGATACACCAAAGATAGATGAACAAAGGGAGAGACTAATGAAGAAGAAGATGCTAATTAGGAAGAATTCAAATCAGCATGTGGTGTCATCTGATCATCCAGAAAAATTTGTTGTGTACGTACAAAAGAGCTTCACAGATAAGTACGGTGACTGATCTGGAGTTCTTTCGTGGGGCTATGATTGGATAAAAGAATGTGGTGGGTTAAACGGAAGTTCGGCGGCACCGAGTACTATGATAAAATGAAAAGGTTTGGATCTTGGACAAAGGTGGATTTGATTGATTTGGCTCATGCTGCGTTTCATAATCCGAACAATGATTCAAAGGCGAACAATTTTCATACATTCTTGATTTCTCAAGCGGAACGTGGTTTTCCAGATATGACTACAGCCGGATCTTTCCTTAAAAAGGCTAAGGGTGTTCGTGACCCCTATACTAACAAGACTATGGTAAATGTAATGTGGCCACCGACAGACAAGGTAAAATCAAATCCGATCACTAAGAGATTTCCTAAGGGAGCTCTTGATGAAATGAAGTTTTGGACATATGATGGTGTGATGGCTACCGTTATTATAAGATTAAACAAGAGTCAACATCGTCTTGTTGATCCTAAGGATTTACTGAAGTTTGGAGAGAAGGATCTCAAGACGCCCAGCCAATTTCAGATAACTGCTGAGCCACTATACAAACCAGCTGCTGAGGAATACACTAGAATGATAGGAGCAATTATCCGTGAAGGTCTGTGGGCAGGTGCTCTTGACGCGGCAGATGCAGATATCATTGAGCATGAATAAAGCAATAAACCAAGGGGGAGATTGTTGGGTCATAGTTTATGGTTTATGCTTTGTTGGTTTGGGCCTTTGATTGTAAACCGAGATCTATTGATCTCGGTGGGCTTTTGGGTAGTATTGGGCTTTATTGGTAGAATATATATAGAACATATGTTAACGGTTTAGGGTTGTTCGTTCATTGTGTTTTCAACCGTGTAAGTGATTAAGGGCTTAAGCACCCAACGTATAATATACGTGTGTTTTGAAGCATCTTTATTGTGTTTATTGTGTTCTCCTATTGGTTTTACGTGAGGTATTATGCATTGCATAGAATCTGCTTAAGATTAGTTTCCGCCTAATTCTCAAGTGTATTGATATCACACTGAAAGATCCGACGAGGGAATTACAATATTAATTAACTTTATGTTATTAGTTTATTAACCCTTAACTTTATTATTATTATTATTAAGACAACAATCTTATAGGTTACGAACCGGTCTAACCATTCCTAACAAGCTCCACATGTTAACGGCTTCTTAATGAGTTTATACGTTTAAGCTTTTTTAACGAGTTGGGTTTTCGGTTTTACTTAAGTACACTCGGGTTTACGTTTCATACTTTTATAAGTTAACCTCTCGTTTAACGAACTTATACGTTTAATCGTTCTTACGAGCTTCATAAGTTAACGGGTTCCTAAATGAGTCGGGTCTTGGGTTCCGGTCTCGTTTATATTCTAATCAAGTTCGGTTTAAGTTCTTATATATATAAGTTAACCACTTCTTAACGAACTTATGGGTTTTGATTCTTAAAATGAGTTGGTCCTCGGTTTCGATTTTGTATTTGTTTGAATGGGATCCGGGCTAAGTTCCCTTGGGTTATGTTCGAGCCGAATATGTGTGTTTATATATATATATATAGGGTAAGGATCTTAAGAGAACCATTGGCAAATTGAGAACTTTGAGAACCATTTTGAACCACTAAAAAAACCTCTAAAAAAATATTTAAAAAATTATAAAACAAAAAAAACGAAAATTTTAAAAAAGTAAAAAGACCTAACTTCTTATATTTCATTCCAGTTTCGTTAAAAAAAACGAAATTTTTTTTTTATTTTAATTCGTATTATACCTATACACATATGTATACTTTCATTTAATCTCTAGTTACGTAATGTACACAAATGTACATTATCATTTACCTTAATATATAGATATATGTATAGGAAAAAACATGTGTGTACATATTATACATATATGTATAACAAAAAAAAACTAATGTTTTTCTTTTTAATTCATATTATACCTATACACATATGCGTACTTTCATTTAATCTCCAGTTACGTAATGTACACATATGTACATTATCAGTTACCTTAAATTATTCATATGTATATAGGAAAAAACATGTGTGTACATATATGTACATATTATAGATATATGTATAATTTAGCTAAACCGAGAATTTTTATTTTACGTTGTTTTTTATTTTTAGAAACCGTGATGACAAATAAGAACTTTTGTTTTTTAAGTTTTTTATTTTTGTGTTTTTTTTTATTTTATGATTTTTTTTTTATTTTTGGTTTTTTTTGTGGTCCAAAATGATTCTCATAGTTCTCAATTCCCAAAAAGTTCTCACACGATCCGGATCCTATAGATATTGGAGAGAGAAAATGAATTGTTGAAAAATAAGAGTTTTACAAGAGATTATGCATAGTATACAACTTATTAAGCATGGTTTCTTAAAACCATGTTAACGGGGGGAATAAGGTGTAGAGGAGCGAGCATTTGAATTTTGAATTTATGCTCTGTTCCTGAGTCCAACTTAAGGAAGGAAAGGAAAGGAAAGGGATGGAAAGAAAGGAGGAGGTGTGTTCCCGAGTTTCATTTAAGGATGGAAAGAAAAAAGTGTGTTCCTGAGTTTCATTTAAAGAGAGAAAGGAAAGGAAAGGAAAATGGGGGCTTTTGTAGTGTAAAATCTTTCTTTCCATTTTGAAAGGAATTGGTTGGAGGGAAAGAAAGGAAAAGAAATGAAATGAAAGGAAAATGAAAAGAAAGGAAAGGAATGAAAATGTTTTCCTTTCCTTTCCTTTCCTTTCCTTTCTTTCGTTAAGTAAGCTCGGGAACACAACGTAAGTTACAAAAATATGGCTACTTGGTGAACAAATCGATGTATGCATGCTTATTAAGTAGACACCAACTAGTAAAAGTTTTATAAAGTTAAGATTCTTATGGTGACAAAATAACTAAATTAAAGCATTACATCAAAGAGGATGGATAGATATGGCAAAGTAGGAGAAAGTCTGATCTTTTTTGTCTTTCCTCTTCTCTGCCTACACTCTCGACATAAACACAATACACATATATGCTTATAGATTTTGGAATTATGATAAACCCTCTCACAAACATCTTACTCTCACTATGATCTTATTCTTTTAACCAAGCACCACCACTCTAACTAAAGCCACCTCCCTCACCCTTCACCCATCACTTTTATTAACACAAACACATACTAAGTTCAAGGAGGGTTAATCACGTTTAAGAGGGGATATTCTTCTAGGAGATGGAGTCAAGTGCTAGTGCTCAAAGCCATTTTCATTTCCATACTTGAAATCTTCACCTAGCTAATCTAGTGGTATGAACGTCATTTTAATCCTCTCTTTACACTAAAAATCTAGTTTATCCAAATTAATATTATGATGCTCTTCTTAAACTTACACTAACTAATTGGCTGAAAGTATAAAAAAAATGAAGTTTCCTTTCTTGTCTTGAAAATGTATTTGTTTTTAAAATTTAAAAACTATAGATGTAAAGTTAATTAATAAAAGAGTTCTTTATTAACTTTATGATAAAGTATCACAAACTCTAATCGGTGCATATGATCTAATACATTTATCGCGGGACGGTGTCGGGTAATGCAACAAGATTTAAGCTTGATTATAGGCTCATGTGTTATATATTAATTCGTATTCTTAGCTAGTATACGAAGGATTAACGTTACTTGTTTATGTTATCGTATATTTATCATTTAACTAACTCAGTCAAAGGCCTTTACATCATGACATAAACTCTTTAACAACGTTTTCATCGAGAAAACATAGTCTAAACTTTACAACGAGGTCTCACAACATGGACCCAAATTACAGATGATTTTATTGGGAAAATGGTTACATTACAAATATTTATTCATCATCAAGGTTTTCAACCTAAATACATTTTGATTATGTAGTCTTAGAAAAGGTTATCAACATAAGCCTAACAAATTTTTATCATGTAACATTGTTTTCATGCATTCATCATACACATTTAACATTTTCAAACGTCTGGTTTAATGCATGACATTTAAAAACTGTGAACTCATCAACATTATATTCACTTCTTAAAGTATGTTTTTTAGGATATTTAGTCAAGATGAGACATATCATTAAGAGTTGGTTCACTAAGTAGTAGCAGTGATCATTCATGAATGTCGCACACCCATGTTTCTACCTTGGAGGTTGTGACATGTTGTGATTTTTTTGGATTACTCTGACAATGTTAGTGGTGAACTTTTAGTATATGAATATATGCCACAAGGAAATATTAACTCAACATACATCTATATGAATGGAAAGAACATGAAGATCGTCAACCTCTTACTTGGACACAATATGAATCAAGAGAACATTAAATCAACATCAGGGCCGTCTTCAAAAATTGTTAAAAAAAATTTGGGGTGAAGGGAAAACAATTGGGTCTTAAATGAGTTGAGTAACTAGCTACTTTTAAACATTAAGAATACATATTTTTTTTAAAAAAATAAATATATTTAAAAAAATAAAAATCAGGCTTATCTGGGTGTCGATTTGAGGTGGGCGGCCAACTAGCCCTACTTCATAGCCGTTCTGGTCAATATCTTACGATTTCTTTAGATGTGGCTAAAGGAATTGCGTATTTGCATGATTCGGTGGGGCATGACTACACTCACGGGAACCTAAATGCCTCCATATTCTTCTTGGTGGTGACATGAGAGCCAAAATCATGGATTTTGGTTTGGTTACAAAGCATGTGATGGAGACACTCAATATTTGAAAGAGATTTTAGTTATTTGGCACCAGAATGTGATGGTAAAAACTAACTTTCTTACTTTAGCATTTAAATTTGTCATGAAATTACATTTATTAGAAGGGGATGTTTCGACCTGTCTAATGAAACTTTTTTCAAGTTTCTTAACCCAATTCCATTTTGGCTAAACATATTTTGACCCAACCAAATTGATACTTTTTTAACCCGTTTTAACCTGAAATAATTTTACTTAAAACCAGTTTCAACCCTAACCTGTTTGACCTGAATCCGCATGCCTGACCCATTATTCGCCAGTTAGTTTTATGCATATAAGCATATGACCCATACCATTTGACATATCATTTATCTAGTAAATCTAACAAGTTATGTTTTCTATTATAGGTCTCAAGAAAGTGACAACAAAGACGGATGTTTATGCGTATGTGATCATTTTGATGGAATTAATTAGCAGGAAACAAGCACCGGATGAAAATATCCTTGATGAAAGTCATTTCTTGGTTAAATTATTTACATTTAGCTCAAACACAACCGTGGGTGACCGTGAAAATCTTCGTTCTATGTGGGAAACAAGCACCGGATGAAAATATCCCTAATGAAAGTCGTTTCTTGGTTAAATGATTTACATTTAGCCCAAACACAACCACGAGTGACTTACCAGGTTATATAGATGAAAATCTTCGTTCTATGTGTGCTGAAAAAAACACTAAGATCACAAAAAGTTGTTTTCCTGCTACATAAATGCACTAAAGGTAATCCGCTTGAAAGACCCGACATTAGAAATTCAGTGACTTTTTTACTTTCCAATGTAGACGAACGGAAACCGCTAGCTACATATAAAGTAGAACCTTATGCTGAGCCAAACTTGGTCTCACTTTCAGCTATGTTAAGTAAATGGAAAGTTGGTGCGGGTTCTTCTTATAGTGGCCAACCTTCTGGATTTCACATTTGATTAACATGTATTCTTACGGTGAATAGCTTTGACTTGCGTGGCTCGGTTTTAAAAGTCTTAATAGTTTTGATGTTATGATTTTCCATTTTATGATACTAGGGTTTCGGTTACGAAATGCTGGGTTGTCTGATTGATTTTGTTAAAATTATAGGATGTAATTGATGGTGCTAGTTTAATCTTTCTCTAAGTGATGCAATGCTTGATTGAAAACTATGTTTCGAGACCCTCAATGTATGCATTGGTTAGTGTCTTAGTTGTAGATTGGTAAAACGTGCTTTTTAACATACAGGCTGCGAATTAGTTTTTACAAAATGGTCGATTTAAATATGCTAATCATTGTGTGTGCGGCAACACGCCTTACGCATAGCGGCTCTTTTTAAAGCCATCAATTCTCTTCCAAATGTGTGTAATAAAAGTGATGGGTCATTCAAATGTCTACTAGGAAAAGTGAACAAGAGAATGTGTATATAACTTTTTTACAGGCCCGGTTCAAGGGGAGAGCGAGGAGGGCAACGGACTCGGGCCCACTCTCCTGAGAGGCCCATAATGGTAAACAAATAAAATTTATATTTTATATATAATTTTGTTATAACAAAAGGCAAACAAAATAACTCTTTAGTTGAATGGAAAGTGTTCTAGACTATAGAAACAAAAGTTCTGGGTTTGATTCCCATAATTAGTGTTCTTTTTTTTATAGAAAAAAAATTTCATTTTATATGTCATTTTAGTAACATTTTATTATTATTTGTTTGTTTTGGGCTTTTGAAAGGCAACATTATTGGTAAATTATAAAATTATCCATTACATAATTAAGAACGTGATTTTAGGGCCTGTTTTTTACTCGTCCCAAGCCCCAAAATTTTAAAGGGTTCTTAGAGACGGCTTTGTTCACTACACTCATCCAAGGCCAAGCAATTGTTTTGTTTGCAAATACTGCATCTAATCTAACTAATATATTAAAGCAACACAATTCTCTCCACATGTCATTAATCTAGTCTGTCCACATAGGACTCCATGTTATCACATTTCCATATAAATAATTTTCAAATATTCACAATTAAATTTAATCAACAAAATTCAAAAGGCACGCGACCCATTGTATTTCTATAACCCGATACCCACTTTACATCATCTGTTTTCATCCTCTCAACCCTAATTTGTTTATCACCAATTGATTCAGCCTCTCAACTCAAGACTTACAAACAAGCTGATACCAGTTTAAGCAATTGATTAATCATTGATTTGTGAATCCGATACCCAGATTAAACCATTGATTCATCGTTGATTTCTTTAAACCATGGAATCATCATTCATCGCCTCAACCTTAATGCGCGCGGCTTTACAAAGAACCCGGTACCAGTATAAACAAATGATTAATCATTGATTTGTGAATCCGATACCATGATTAAACCATTGATTTCAGAATCATTCATTTACCAAACATCTGATAAGTTGTTATGCTTAATATGCATCATGTGAACATCATATTGTTCGCTATTAATTCTATTCAAGTGGCCAAGTGGCCAGAATATGAAATACATGCTAAAAAATGCCCATCAACTGGCCAATTTTGGGGTTATTTGCAAATGATATGTTGTATTATGATTATAGCAACTATTGATAATTGTACTTGTAATTGATTACGTTTCATTCAATTAACAGGTTCAATTGGACTATGTAATCCGCAACCCTAATTATATTCTATGATGATTATACCCTAATTCATATGTAAACTGACTCGACTATTTAATTTACAGATTTAATTTAAACAATCCGATTAAACATGCTCAATTTACCTATTCTTTTACTCATTTACTATTTAGGCCATGTTCATGTTTTTGTAATTAGAGTTCAATAACCCTGTATAATATGTTTGTTCATAGCAAATTGTATCTATATATTAGAGCCTAATGTCTTGAAAATAGGTCTCACTTATGTAGCTTCATTTTATGATGTGTTGTATAGTAAAGAAGTAATTATATGATGAGTTAATGGTTTTGCTATTCTATATGCACGGAATATTGTTCAGCAAAATAAATACAAAAGGCTCGGCTCCATCAAAAAATCGTGCATATATATATTTTTGGTTTTTTAGGTTGTGTTTTTTAATATTAACCTTTTTGAAAATTGAATGAGTTGGCAAGGCTACTTGCCTTGTGCAACTTTTACACTTGGTATTCTTTTTAACTTTTGCTGAAATGTTAAAGAGATTTTTAAATTTTTGTTGTAATGTTGTAGGGTACGTTCACAATAGCTTCATGGCGTGGAACTAAAGTCGCGGTGAAAAAGCTTGGAGATGAGCTTTTACCTTATAAAGTGTGGGTTGTTTGCTTCCCGATAATATGTTACTATAAATAGGATGGCGTTTAGAGATAAACTTGAATTACTGCAGAAGATACGACATCCGAATGTGGTTCTGTTTCTTGGTGTTGTGACTCAAAGTAGTCCGATGATGATATTAACAAAGTATCTACCAAAGGTCATCTCATTCATTCCATAAACATTCATTCTTAATTAGATACATATTCATCATATTTGATTAATTCTGGTTGTGTATTAGTTCAAGTTTTGCTTATTTATTATATTAACATTATTTTTGGTGTCAAAACTTGGTGATAAACTCACTCAACATGTTTGTTGACAAAACTTCATTTTCTACGCATATGCAGGTTGTTTGAAGTTGAAGTATGGACACTTAGAAATACCTTAGGGTTACATTGAAGACAAAACTTGAATTTAAATCATCATCGTCATCATCGTACTAAGTATATCCCACCAATAGCCAAGCTATGGTAGGGTCTGAGGAGGGTAAGATGTAGACAGCCTTACCCCTACCCCATAGGGATAGAGAGGCTGCAAAACTTGAATTTAAATGATTGTATATATTTATTTGAATTATATTGTTGTATTGAATATTGTGTGCACATTTGAAATAAAATAATTAAATAGATATTGTCACATATACATTATGATAGAATCTTCAAGCTGTGAGCAATCGGATCACGCCCCGGCATTTCCGCCTTAAGTTGGGGTGTGACAGACTGGTATCAGAGCCGAAGGTTATAGGATAGGTCGTTAGAATTTGTCCTAGACATATGCATATGACCCTATACGTGCTTATCTGAACTGCCTTATGTGTTATTTAATAAATTGTTTACAGCTTCCTTAGATTAATTATTTTATTGTATTTATATTATTTATTTATTGCACACACACACGAATTCCGAGGTTACGCCTCACTTTCAAAATATTTTTAAATCCTCTTATTTTTGTAGATTGCCTTTTCTTGTGGGAAATTCCTTACGAATTCCCGTGTTTTGTTTTGCTCTTTCACCTTGAAGCATGGGGGTATGACAAATGTCGTACAACCATAACTTTAAGTGGTACCCGTAATCGGCTAAACAGTTGCGTGGCAAACATAACCGGCTAAACGGTTATACTTCCAAATTGTGTTTTTAAATTATATTAAATGCTTAGTTGGGTGAAAAATCCATGGAAATCCATGGGCACTATTTTTGATTTGATTTTGTGTTGGAACGTATCGTCCGGGGTGGTTCCCGAGATACACCAACTACTTATATTTGATTCGTTGATTCGATATTTAGTTGGGCCGGTTAAATGCCATGTAACGCTCATGGTCTGAACAACTCCATTGATTTGAAAATTCGTTAATTAGTTGGGTTAGTTAAACGCCATGTACACGCTCATGGGCTGACCAACTCAATTGTTTATTACTCGTTATTTGAATTGGACCAACAAATTGCTATGGAACGCTCATGGGAGGCCAATTCACAAAATTTATGTTGTTTTATTTAGTTGGGCCAATCAAATTGCCATGGAAAGCTCATGGGAGGTCAACTCGTTTAATATGCTTGATTATTTTATTCTTGGAAAATCTTATTAAACATTGTCCATTTACTTAAATGCTTCAAACTCATACATATTATTTTAAATCCTGACACGTTCTCGAGTCTTCACTAGTACTAATTCATATACATACATATACATATACATACGCATCCCCATTCTATCATATCAACTCATTCCTACCACCCACCTGTCATCTTACACATTTTCATTGTTGGTCCTCATAGAATGTCTTTCCTAAGAATTAAACATCGTAATTCACGCCGTTCACTTGCTTCTCGTGATTGTCGTTCGACTGCTAGAATCGACAAGGAGTCTGCTGTTGTATTCTGTTAACCAAAACGATCGCCAACCTTGACAAAACTAAAATACACCGAACAAGAAATCCTATACTAACTCATATATGTTAAAATATTATTTAAATTATATTTTCTTATTTATATCCATATCCTCAAACTATAAATTTATAAGTACATTTAAATCCTTATCCTCAACTTTAACCTATAAATATTTTATTATCTCTTGTTTTCCGCGATATCATGATGGTTTTCACAACTTATTTTCTACTTTATAAATCTTTATTATTAAAATTCGATTTTTGTAAATTTTATTATTATTAAACTAAATTATGTATTCTCTAAATTTAATTTCCATTCTTTTAATTAAAAATTTTCCATTAATTAATTTAACTTTTATTATTAAATTGATTTTTTGATTGAACCTTCATCATAAATACTTCAATTCCCTACTTTGACTTTTGATACTTTTTGAAAACCTTAAATGTTTTAATGATAAACTTCGTAATTGTTAGAATAGTCATGATGGTTCATGCATTTCTAGCCTCGTGTTTATCGTATTTTATTATACATTCCACATCTTATTTTTGTTATCACAATTAATTTAAAATTTGTTATTTACTTGAAATTGCCATTATAAATTATCGATAATTCAATTTACATATTTCCAAATATTTATAACGATTTTGTGAAAAAGGAAAAATCCATGAATTCCCAATTTAATCTAATTTAATATCTTTCATTATTTTATCTAATTTTAAATATTTCATTAGAATAGGACTATCTCGGTGATTCGGGAATATTCGCTTCACAATTTAATCTATTAACGATTCATTTGAATACGCACGTTTTCGCATTATCATTAATATTTAAATTATTAACTATTATAATATTTTAGAATATTTTAATCCAATTAATCTCATCTCAAACTCACAAACTTGAAAAGCTATAACTTTCTATTAACTTCTGTTTAAATCTCATAAATTCTTAACTAACTAAACTCGAGTCACCAAAATCTTCATTTAAATTTATACTCTCGATCTTAAGAATTGTTATGAATTCAACTTTTGTCCATATCATCTCATGAATCAAGTTCCTTTATCTATCACGGTTAACTTCATACTCTACTCTTAGCTTATTTTTAATCATCATAATTCATTTCAAATGTCTGCTTCAAGAAATCCATTTCAATCTCCAAAATTTGTAACTTTCCTAATCAAAAGATATAATAGAAATCACCTGGTTTTATTAATTAAATCCAAACATTTTATCTCTTGAATTTATATTTAAAATTATCAAAACATTTGTTTTCTTTTAAAATGATGGTTTTAAATGTTTTATAACCCACATGATGAAACGAATTATGCGGACCATCTGACGACAAGAGTAATTATGGTCGCGAACATAATTATCTGAGTCCTCGCATGAAAATCATAATATGTACAATTGTGTGTCATGATTTAGAACCGAAAGTAATTTGAATAAGGGTACGTATGATGAGATGATAAGGACATGGTGGATACGCCGTTGGTACATCCTATATATAAATGCCCTTATCGGATTGTCCTTTGAAGCGTTGTTTCAGTTATTATAAGTTCTATGTTATGATATTTTCGTTAAAAAAATAATTGTTTTCAAAACGATGATGTTGTGGTTTTCCTTAATTTCGGGACGAAATTCCCTAAAGTATGGGAGACTGTAACAACTCGGGTTTTCCACATACAAATTTACACCTACTACCCGACCCGTTTTATGTTCGAGAAATTTTAACAACGAAAAGTAAGCACGTTTATCGAGACATTAATATAAAATTTATAATTTTTTATATATTTATTTAATATATGTTTAACTTTAGAAAATGTTCGTTTTTTAGTCCAAAAACTAAACTTTAACCATCTATTGTTTCCACCTCAAATTCCCGGGGACTAAACTGCAAAATCTGTAAATCAAATTTATCAACTTTTGGACATAGACCCGTAACCCATGGAGCAAGACCCATTAACCCGAAACCCGTGACCCGTTTAATTGCTTGAACCATAATTTTCGTTCTAAACTCGGAATCGAATCGTGTTTATGATTATTATTATTACTATTTTCGGCCTAACATTCATAATTAATTAGGAAACAAGGTCAATAACAAACCTTATTGATATATAAAGTTAAACAGTCCTAACCTAAAATCAATTATATATTCCAGAAGTGATAATAGTTTAATTAATCTCGTCTGCACACCCCTAAGACCAGCGCCAATCAAATCCCCTATGGTTAATTGGATTAACGAAGGCTGCATATACCTGTTCGTCGTCCTTGCTTCGCCGGCCCTGTTAGCTCGTAATTACCCGTGTTTAATCAACGAATCAGGTAATAAATTAGATGTATAGGTTCGTCTAGATGCACAGATCATTAACCCTAACATTAATTTGTCAAACATTAAACGGATTGATCGATTGTTGTATCTAGGGTTTATGATTTAATTGGGTTTTAATCAGTTTCTGTCTATAATACTTAGTTTACATCCTTAATCAACTAACACACCAGCTCAGTTGGCTGGTGTGTGTGTGTTAAACGCTGGACCGGCCATAAGCGTGGGTTCGAGTCCCGGCCGGCCATATTTTTGGTATTTTTTTATATTTTATGGTTTTACATTGTTTTAATTATATATAAAGTATTATAATTAATATTAAATATTAAATAAACAATATTTTATTTTAATTGACATCATAAAGTTAAACGTTTCGCGTCAAATAATCTCGTTACAAGTTTTGTGTGTCTATATATATATATATATATCTTATTAATAATAATAAATTATTATTATTATTTTATTGAACCGACACTAATGTTGCTCGTTGTAAAAACGTCTTTATAATTCGCTCATATATATATATATATATATATATATATATATGATCAGGATCATGTGAGAACTTTTTAGAAATTGAGAACTATGAGAACTATTTTAGACCACAAAAAAAACCCAAAAATAAAAAAAATTATAAAACAAAAAAAACACCAAAATAAAAAAAGTTAAAAAACCAGAGTTCTTATTTATCATCCCGGTTTCTAAAAAAACGTAAAAAAAAACTCGGTTTAGCTAAATTATACATATACATATATGTATAATATGTACATATATGTACACACATGTTTTTTTCCAATACACATATGTATAATTTAAGGTAAATGATAATGTACATATGTGTACATTACATAACTAGAGATTAAATGAAAGTATACATATGTGTATAGGTATAATATGAATTAAAAAGAAAAAAAATCGGTTTTTTTTATTATACATATATGTATAATATGTACACACATGTTTTTTCCTATACACATATGTATAATTTATGGTAAATGATAATGTACATATGTGTATATTACGTAACTAGAGATTAAATGAAAGTATAAATATGTGTATAGGTATAATACGAATTAAAAACAAAAAAAATTTTGGTTTTTTTTTTAATGAAACCGGAATGAAATATAAGAATTTTGGTTTTTTTACTTTTCTAAAATTTTCAGTTTTGTTTGTTTTATAATTTTTTTTAATATTTTTTTGGAGGGTTTTTTTAGTGGTCCAAAATGGTTCTAAAAATTCTCAATTTGCCAATGGTTCTCTTAGGATCCTTACCCTATATATATATATATATATATATATATATATATATGTTGGGTTGAACAAGATTATCAAAGTCATAAAATCCCAATTTTATAAAAAACGTAGCGGATATAAGTTTTTAAATTTTGTTAATTTGATATGTATAAAACCTACGTTACACATGCAAAACCCAAATCTGGATCCAAATATGAAATACATACTATCAAACACATGCATGTCATAATAAGTACATGCATGTTAAAGTTACCTTTCAAACCCAAGGAAGAAGAAGGAGATGATGATGAAGAAGGCAAGAACTTGAATATGAAGCTACTCAAGCTAGCATACCCCAAGCTTTCCAACTAACACCATTTGTAGCTAGGATTTGGCAACACTTGTATCTTCTCCTTGGTTCCTTTTTCCTTGGCCGTCCAAAGAGAGGAAAAGAAGAATGCAGCGTAGAGGATTTATCCTCTGGTCTTGTTCTTGGCCGTCCAAGAGAAGAAGAGAGGAGTTGAGAGAGAGTTCCTGTAACACCCCGTAACCGCAGCGGAAACGTACACGGGATGCAACAGACACATCTGATATCAACAGCATTGCTTATAAAGAAAACACCACTACAATAATTTAAACGTATTACATTGTTCCAAGTTTCGTTACCGACTAGGCGATATCACATAAGTTTTACCAATAGTACGTTAACATGTTTAAAACAAAATATAGACCCTTAAGCTTCCACAAAATAGCACACATCATCAAGCACGTATCACTCATTCCAATTTGGGTGTACCTAGAAAGCATGTAAAGAAAACGGGTCAACTACGAATAGTTGGTGAGTTTCACTAATTTAAGTAAACCATGACAAATCATTTTAATAATCATAAATTAATGATGTAATTATGCTGAGCCTATAAGTGAAAACTCTGTTAACCCAGAAACACATTTAGTAACCTCTGGGGACACTGTTAACCCAGAAACACATTTAATAGCCTCTGGGGACACTGTTAACCCAGAAATACATTTAATAACCTCTGGGGACACTGTTAACCCAGAACACTGTTTCGGGCCTTACAATATTAGCAACTCAGACAATTACCATCTTAATACATTACCGTACGATTCCCGTACAATAAACATTATATAAATACATTCATTTCCATGCGATCGGCATGTACTTAAACACTTTGATAAAAACATGCTTTCCGCCCCGGGAAAATATATAAAACAGTTCAATAAAAAGGGGCTCGTGAAAACTCACCTTTTTGGTGAGCAGAGGTGTAATACCGTGAACAGCTACCGGTCCGGATCTGTAATACAATCCCTAAGTCGTTACTACACAATTTCTATTAATATAACTTAAATTCGTGTTAACCGGTACGTCCGGGGACACTGTTAACCCAGTACCGTACGCGATCCGGGGACAATGTTAACCCCGATACACTTCTCAGGACTTAGATTGTGATATCACTTAGAGTTCTTTAGTCAAAACTATCATTAGTTTGTTTTCTCGTTTTGCGTGCCTAGCACGGTTATTCGTTTTTATATTTTCACAAATGAGTTTGGCCACATACGACCCGAAAGTAGTTGTTATTGATATTTTAATTAAAGTGGTGAAATTAGAGCTCGGTTTAGACACCCCGTTTGGCCGCGGGGCCCGTTTCCGTCTTTAATATACCGGAAACGACAAAATCGGGTAAAGTTACCCAAATCATCCGAATTATTTTCGGATGATTTATTTTTACTTAACTAACTTAGTTTCAAGAAAATAGTCCATTTTTAAGGTTTTTATACACCAGTCAGCTCGCTTAGGCGAACTTTGCCGGTTTACACGTTTTAAGCGTTAAAAGTTTGTTTTTAAGTTCCATTTAGCACAAATAAATATCCGTTTAGTCTCGGATTTTGAAATTTTGCACAAATAAGTTTTTGACAGTAAGGAATTTTATAAAAATATTTCCAGAATTAATTTTTATATTTAACATTTATTTATCTATTTTTAAACGTCATTTAAACACCAAATATGTCGAAAATACCAAATGACTTTAGAAAAATCCCAAATTTTCCTGAGATAACTCTTTCCATCCATATAGTTCCCAGTAATTTTTACAGAACCAAAAACTCATTTTTCATGCCATTTTCACCAAAACCGAGCTAGAAAACCCTAGAACTCGTTTTACCTAAAAGCCTACTTAGACTTATCCAATGGACCTGAAATTTTGTGTGTGACTTTTATATATTATAAAAAGCTTATCTAAATGTTTCCAGAATTTTTCATGATGTTTAGCTATTTTTCACCATTTTTAGCCAAAACCGAGCATTAAATTCACCAAATATTCATCCTTTATCCAAAAATTACCAAACTTTCACAGATCTCATATTTTCATGTGTAGATCATCTTTGTGAAATTTCATGACTCAACTCTAAGCCTACCACAATCTGTCCAAATCTTACAAACCATACGAAAAACCGAACTACCTTGTGTTTCTAGCTTTAGATCGCAAAGATCTTGCTTTCTAGCCTTTGCTAGCAACTAGATACAACACCTACAAGCACAACAACACCACACCAAGCAAGTTATACCCACAATCAAGCCATTTCTTTCATGGTTTCGGTTAAGACATCAAAACAAAGATTTTAACCGTAAAAATTCGTTTTTGACTCTTTTAAATCCTTTCTTGGACCAAGATCCCTTGTATAACTTGTATACATCACTTGATCACGCAAGAATCGGTTTCATCTCGGGTTTTCACCCATTTTTCACTTGAAACTTCATTCTCTTGCAAACAACTTAAGATCATGGAATCAAAACTATGAATCAACCATTAAAACCATGTTTTTACCTTATGATTCTTGTTAAAAATCAAGGATTTGGATGAAGGTTGAAGAGTGTTGAGAGGATTTTGGAGTTGGGGTGTTAGAAAAAAGAAAAAGGATTGTGTGTGTGCACCACATGGACCGATCGGTCCATGTATGGTGTGGGGGGGGCCCAAATCTCCAACCATGGCCACACATTTGGATTGTGTAATCCGGATAACGTTGTGGATAATCTGGTTCAGTTCGTTTTTCGGTTAAACACTTAATTCGGCTTAAAACGAGGCCAAAACGGTCGTTTTTCGGCTTAAAATTTAAATTTATATAAAACCGATTTAAAAACTTTAAAAACTTAAACCATGACATTTATTGACTTAACATATCATATTGTCGGTAATTGTGCATCTTTTTCGGCTTGATCGATCGTCTCTTGCTTGGTTTGATGTTAAAGGTTTCGTTTATCGTACCGACGTACTAATAAATCGAAATCCTTTTTCTGTGCTATAATTCACTTATCCCGAAGCTTTAATACTTCGTACACATCACTAAACATTATATATTTCGTCTATAATGTAATCCCCGATTCGTTCGGGTTTCAATAATCATTCATCGATTAATCGTAATTTCAATACGACTAGCTGTATATTCGAGTATAATTCGTACTGTGAATCTTATATACTCGTATAAACACATTATAATTCATATATTCAGTATTGAATAACACGTAAATAGTATATTCCGGCTAGGGTATACCTGAATTTGCCGGAATCGTTACATTCTCCCCCGTTATAAAAATTTCGTCCTCGAAATTTTACGCGTCAACTACTTCCTTTTGAGGAAATAGGTGGGGGTATTTCTTCCGAAATTCGTCTTTTCGTTCCCATGTATATTCTGGGCCTCGTTGCGAGTTCCATCTAACTTTGACCAACGAGATCTTATTATGTCTAAGTTGCTTGATTTTCCCGTCTACTATTTCTATGGGCTCCTCTACAATGTTGAGCTTATCATTTATTTGGACACCCTCTAAAGGTAACACCGATGTCTCATCCGACAGACACCTTTTCAAGTTCGACACGTGAAACACGTTGTGAACTGCACTCAGTTCATCAGGCAGTTCTAATCGGTATGCTACAGGACCGATTTTTGCAGTAATGTCGAATGGTCCAATGTATCTAGGGGCTAACTTCCCCGCCTTTCCAAATCTGACTACTCCTTTCCAAGGTGATACTTTCAAATACACTTAATCACCTTTCTCAAATGATAACGGTTTTCTACGGGTATCGGCATAACTCTTCTGCCGATCCCGTGCGGCCTTTAGATTGTTCTTAATTTCAAGAATTTTGCTGGTCGTTTTCTGGACCAGATCTGATCTAATAACCTGTGTGTCGCCCACCTCAGTCCAGCAGAGTGGTGATCGGCACTTCCGTCCGTACAATGCTTCGTAAGGTGCTGCCTTTATACTGCTATGGTAACTGTTATTATAGGAAAATTCAACGAGTGGGAGATGTTGATCCCAATTTCCCTTAAAATCCAGTACGCATGCACGAAGCAAATCCTCCAGGGTTTGGATGGTCCTTTCAGACTGACCATCGGTTTGAGGGTGGTAAGCTGTGCTTAGATCAATACGCGTTCCCAGCGCTTCTTGCACAGCTTGCCAAAGTTTGGAGGTGAAATGGCTATCCCGATCGGAGATGATCGAGATGCGTATACCATGACGAGACACAATTTCATCTATATAAATCTGCGCAAGTCTCTCTGTGTTATAATTATTTCTAATCGGAATAAAATGTGCCGATTTGGTTAATCGATCCACGACTACCCAAATTGCATCATGTCCTCGGGACGTCTTGGGGAGATGTGTCACAAAATCCATCGTGATCTGCTCCCATTTCCATTCAGGAATTTCCGGTTGTTGTAACATTCCCGAAGGTTTCTGGTGCTCCGCCTTAACCCTCGCACACGTCGTACACTTGCCGACGTATGTGGCTATATCCTTTTTCATACCCGGCCACCAGTAGAACTCCTTCACATCCTTGTACATCTTATCCGATCCTGGATGTATGGAATATTTTGATTTATGCGCTTCGTCCATGATTAGTTCACGAAGGTCATGGAGGGTCGGGATCCAAATCCGATTTTTGAAATAGAGAATTTCGTCCACGCGCTGTTCGAAATTTTTCTCGTTACCGTAAAGTCCTTCTTTTACCAATTGTTCCTCTTTCAACGCCTCGCGTTGAGCGACTCGAACCTGGTCCGAAAGGTTCGACTGGACTATCATTTCCAATGCTCGCACTCGCAATGGCTTAACCCGATCCTTCCTACTCAGGGCATCGGCTACGACGTTAGCCTTGCCGGGGTGATAACGGATGTCACAGTCATAGTCGCTTAATAACTCGACCCATCTTCGTTGTCTCATATTCAGTTCTTTCTGATCGAATATGTGTTGCAAACTTTTATGTTCGGTGAAGATGGTGCACTTTGTACCATAGAGATAATCTCTCCAGATTTTAAGTGCGAAGATAACTGCTCCCAGTTCTAAGTCATGAGTGGTGTAATTTTTCTCGTGTATTTTTAACTGTCGAGAAGCATAGGCTATGACCTTATTATTTTGCATCAACACGCATCCTAACCCTCTCCGGGATGCGTCACAATACACGACAAAACCATCGTCTCCGTCGGGGAGACTTAGGATCGGCGCTTGGCACAATCTTTGTTTTAGCGTTTGAAACGCCGTTTCCTGCTCTTCACCCCAATCATACTTTCGATCTTTTTGGGTCAGAAGGGTTAAAGGTTGGGCAATGCTGGAAAAGTTTTCTATAAATCGACGATAATATCCAGCTAAGCCTAAGAATTGGCGGATTTCCTTTGGCGATTTAGGCGGTTGCCAATTCTTAACTGCTTCAACCTTACTTGGATCAACGTGTATTCCTCGATGGTTTATAACGTGACCAACGAATTGCACTTCTTGTAACCAGAAGTTACACTTGGAGAATTTTGCAAACAACTTCTCCTGATTTAGAAGCTCTAAAATTAATCTCAAGTGTTGCTCGTGCTCTTCTTTACTCTTCGAGTATATCAAAATATCGTCAATAAACACGATGACGAATTTATCGAGGTAGGGTTTACAGACTCGATTCATGAGATCCATGAATACTGCTGGCGCATTTGTTAGCCCGAAAGGCATAACTAAGAACTCGTAATGGCCGTAGCGAGTCCGGAATGCGGTTTTTGGGATATCCTCCTCCTGAATTCTAACCTGATGGTATCCCGATCTAAGATCAAGTTTTGAGAAATAGCTCGCACCCTGCAGTTGGTCGAACATGTCATCAATTCGGGGGAGAGGATACCTATTTTTGATTGTCAACTTGTTCAATTCCCTATAATCAATGCACATTCTAAGGTTCCCGTCCTTCTTTTTCACGAATAGTACCGGTGCACCCCACGGGGAATAACTAGGACGTATAAATCCTTTATCCAACAATTCTTGCAATTGGTTGGATAATTCTTGCATCTCTGATGGTGCAAGTCGGTAGGGCGCCTTAGCAACAGGGCCAGCTTGAGGTAATAAATCGATTCTGAATTCGACCTGTCGGGTTGGCGGTAATCCAGGAAGTTCCTCTGGGAAAACTTGTGGAAATTCGCGTACCACTGGGATATCGTCCACCCGTTTTTGCTCAGGATCCGTGGCCGTCAAACTTGCTAGATACACGGTATCATATTGCCCGACTTCTCACCTTGCACTAATACCTCTTCGTCATCCGACACCCGGATCTTGACGATTTTCTTTTCACAGTTTATTTCTACCTTGTTACGTGCTAACCAATCCATTCCTACTATCACGTCGAAACTACCCAATTCTACCGGTAACAAGTCAATCAGAAAGGATTGTTCGCTCAGAATAAAAGGGCAATTCCGAATTATCTGATTAACTATCATGGTTTTACCGTTAGCGACTTCTACGGTGTAAGGTTCTATGGTTTCACTAATTGGAAGGTTTGCAATCGATAGGAATTTAACAGAAACAAAACTTCTATCGGCGCCTGTATCAAATAATACAGAAGCGTAATGATCAGAGACGAGTAATGTACCTGTCACTACGCTGGGGTCCTGGCGTGCTTCGTTCGCCCCCATCACGAATGCTCGGCCTTGTGCCGGATTGGACGATGATGCCTGACCCGCGGTTTGCCGCCCATTTCCTCCCTGGTTCAGCTTCGGACAGTTTCTCTTGAAGTGATCTGTGCCACCGCATTCAAAGCAAGCACGACTGGTGGTCATCACTTGATTTTTTTGTGGGTTTTGTTGTCGGGCTGATTGGGTCCTAAATGGCTGCGCACGGATAGGTTGCGGTTGCCGGTTCAAGTTGTTCAGGTTTGTCCTACAACTCGGTGCGTAGTGTCCAATCCTGCCGCACCGGTGGCACACCACTTCTTTGCACATGCCACCATGGTGGTAACCGCATTTCCCACACTTAGGAAACGTTCCCTTCTGCGGTTCTTGCCTTCCGCCTGAACTAGTCATGGCGTAGTTCTGGGCAGTGGGCCTAGCACGTTTACCTTGCTGCTTTTCCTGGATCCTATGATCATGTGTACCCCGCTTTCCCCCAGCGGACTCTCCCGCCACCTTCAATGACCCGCTCCTTACGAAATCATACGTGACGATACCAGCTTGCGTCACCGCACCCTCATACGTCTGGTGTCCCCCAGAATTGACTATACTCCTTACAACTAGAGTTAGCCCCCAAATATAACGCTCAACCCTCTTCGACTTCGGGGTGACCAACCATGGTACCAATCGCGTCAACTCATTAAACCGGTTTGTATAACCCAAATGGTCCGCCCCCTGCATCTCCAGGTTCCACAATTCATTTTCTAATTTTTGCAATTCGTTTTTCGGGCAGAAATGTTCCAGTACAAGAGCCTTGAGCTCTGTCCAGGTCATGCGGTTTGTCGCCGCCTGACCCCGGGTCTGCACTATTGTGTTCCACCATGTCAAGGCATGGTCCGTGAATGTGCAGGTAGCATACTTAACAACACAATCCTCGGGGCAGTTGCTGATATTCACAACGGATTCTATTTTCTCCATCCACTTAACCAACCCATTTGGTCCTTCAGACCCGCTAAACTCTAGAGGTTTGCACAACATAAAGTCTTTGATCGAACATCCCCTGGATGCACGAATCGGTTCAGTACGATTCGTCTCTACCGTAGGTATAGGGCCATTACTGTCTGTAACGACCACCCTAGGCGGTGCGTCATTACTCGGAATCGTGTTATCATTCTGTGGAGGATTAACATTTTGTTCCCCGTCATTATTGGTGGTCGTTTAATTGCTCGGATGGGTTGGATTGGCCGAATTGTTAATACTGGCGGCGATGCGCGATACTATATCCGGTATCGCCGCCTCTAACTGTTGAGCAATCAAACGACTCACGTCCACTTCCGACAATTGGGCTGAACGTTTTGGTGCCATTCTACACAACATCAAGAAAATATATATATAATTAATACAAGTTCCAATCATAAAACACAACAAACATTCCATTCATTAACAAACATTAGTACATATTACATCCCTGTCAGTTCACATACTTTTCCTGTCATCATTACATAAGTTAAGTTTTCCTACATAGGGCCTATGTCGGCATCATCTCGACATAACCCACAATGGGTCAGTGCTTGAATGATACCCAAAAGTATCTATAACGATATACCCCAAAAGAAACCCCCCTAAGGGCCAGTGGTTGTATTATAACTACCCAAGATTCACTCTATGTTAGCATCACCACTAACTGCTTACATAGAGTATCAAAAAGCGGTTCCTGTCTACTCCCATCCTAACACAACTAAACACGGTGGTATACCAAACCCACCAACACCGCCACCAACACCACCATCACAGCCAGCATAAACCGGATCCGCGTCTCCATCCGGCCGATCATCCACTGGGAGTATGAGCACTCCCTCTTCAGCTGCGAAATCGCATACTGGTGGTCCAGTATGCAATCCCCAAGGTACATCCGCCTCTGTACCCCCACCGTCAAGGCGGCGGAGTGCTCATTCACCTGTTCGGTGAGCACTCGTAGCCACGCCGCCGCGTCCCTCTCCTGCCTAGGGAGACCCCACACAGGTGGAGTCACAGGCTCGGGCTGGGAGCGGGAGGACTCGCCCCTGCGGGTAGCAGGTCTGGGTGGGGGCGAGGTAGGTGGGACCTGAGGAACACTGATCCGCGTCGTGAGGCGGGGTCCGAATCCGGGAGGGATAGGGACGGCCTGTGGTGCGGGTGGGGTAGGAGATCTAGCAATCCTGGCAGGGGAGGACTGGCTAGAGCTCCTAACACTAGCCTCGCTAGGCTCAGAGCTGGATGATACGGGGAGGCTCCCAGAGTTCCCGGAGTTGGCTTCCTCCGGGTCCTCCTCCATCGATGCACTAGATGTTCTTGACATTCTAACCTGCACACAAGTTAACAAACATATAGTTCTTTCCATAGTGTAAATCGTAATCAAATTAATATACACTTACTTATATAACTTGACCACACACAATATTATCATATATTTGCACATATGTTGCCAATTTTACCTATTAAAGTCCCCCGTGACTTCCCCTGAATTCCCTCGTGCGGACAAGTCTGTTATTATGTTCCGGACCATAATAACTCACTTGTCCATCCAAGTTCATCCAGACCTCGTCACAATAAATTATTAGTTGATATTCAGATCCTATAACACTTGAGCTACTGGTTATATTTAGGTATCTTTTAAAGACATCCTAATTCTTTATAACCAATGGCTCTGATACCAAGTTCTGTAACACCCCGTAACCGCAGCGGAAACGTACACGGGATGCAACAGACACATCTGATATCAACAGCACTGCTTATAAAGAAAACACCACTACAATAATTTAAACGTATTACATTGTTCCAAGTTTCGTTACCGACTAGGCGATATCACATAAGTTTTACCAATAGTACGTTAACATGTTTAAAACAAAATATAGACCCTTAAGCTTCCACAAAATAGCACACATCATCAAGCACGTATCACTCATTCCAATTTGGGTGTACCTAGAAAGCATGTAAAGAAAACGGGTCAACTACGAATAGTTGGTGAGTTTCACTAATTTAAGTAAACCATGACAAATCATTTTAATAATCATAAATTAATGATGTAATTATGCTGAGCCTATAAGTGAAAACTCTGTTAACCCAGAAACACATTTAATAACCTCTGGGGACACTGTTAACCCAGAAACACATTTAATAACCTCTGGGGACACTGTTAACCCAGAAATACATTTAATAGCCTCTGGGGACACTGTTAACCCAGAAATACATTTAATAGCCTCTGGGGACACTGTTAACCCAGAAATACATTTAATAACCTCTGGGGACACTGTTAAACCAGAATACTGTTTCGGGCCTTACAATATTAGCAACTCAGACAATTACCATCTTAATACATTACCGTACGATTCCCGTACAATAAACATTATATAAATACATTCATTTCCATGCGATCGGCATGTACTTAAACACTTTGATAAAAACATGCTTTCCGCCCCGGGAAAATATATAAAACAGTTCAATAAAAAGGGGCTCGTGAAAACTCACCTTTTTGGTGAGCAGAGGTGTAATACCGTGAACAGCTATCGGCCCGGATCTGTAATACGATCCCTAAGTCGTTACTACACAATTTCTATTAATATAACTTAAATTCATGTTAACCGGTACGTCCGGGGACACTGTTAACCCAGTACCGTACGCGATCCGGGGACAATGTTAACCCCGATACACTTCTCAGGACTTAGATTGTGATATCACTTAGAGTTCTTTAGTCAAAACTATCATTAGTTTGTTTTCTCGTTTTGCGTGCCTAGCACGGTTATTCGTTTTTATGTTTTCACAAATGAGTTTGGCCACATACGACCCGAAAGTAGTTGTTATTGATATTATAATTAAAGTGGTGAAATTAGAGCTCGGTTTAGACACCCCGTTTGGCCGCGGGGCCCGTTTCCGTCTTTAATATACCGGAAACGACTAAATCGGGTAAAATTACCCAAATCATCCGAATTATTTTCGGATGATTTATTTTTACTTAACTAACTTAGTTTCAAGAAAATAGTCCATTTTTAAGGTTTTTATACACCAGTCAGCTCGCTTAGGTGAACTTTGCCGGTTTACACGTTTTAAGCGTTAAAAGTTTGTTTTTAAGTTCCATTTAGCACAAATAAATATCCGTTTAGTCTCGGATCTTGAAATTTTGCAAAAATCAGTTTTTGACAGTAAGAAGTTTTATAAAAATATTTCCAGAATTAATTTTTATATTTAACATTTATTTATCTATTTTTAAACGTCATTTAAACACCAAATATGTCGAAAATACCAAATGACTTTAGAAAAATTCCAAATTTTTCTGAGATGACTCTTGCCATCCATATAGTTCCCAGTAATTTTTACAGAACCAAAAACTCATTTTTCATGCCATTTTCACCAAAACCGAGCTAGAAAACCCTAGAACTCGTTTTACCTAAAAGCCTACTTAGACTTCTCCAATGGACCTGAAATTTTGTGTGTGACTTTTATATGTTATAAAAAGCTTATCTAAATGTTTCCAGAATTTTTCATGATGTTTAGCTATTTTTCACCATTTTTAGCCAAAACCGAGCATTAAATTCACCAAATATTCATCATTTATCCAAAAATTACCAAACTTTCACAGATCTCATATTTTCATGTGTAGATCATCTCTGTGAAATTTCATGACTCAACTCTAAGCCTACCACAATCTGTCCAAATCTTACAAACCATACGAAAAACCGAAAAACCGAACTACCTTGTGTTTCTAGCTTTAGATCGCAAAGATCTTGCTTTCTAGCCTTTGCTAGCAACTAGATACAACACCTACAAGCACAACAACACCACACCAAGCAAGTTATACCCACAATCAAGCCATTTCTTTCATGGTTTCGGTTAAGACATCAAAACAAAGATTTTAACCGTAAAAATTCGTTTTTGACTCTTTTAAATCCTTTCTTGGACCAAGATCCCTTGTATAACTTGTATACATCACTTGATCACGCAAGAATCGGTTTCATCTCGGGTTTTCACCCATTTTTCACTTGAAACTTCATTCTCTTGCAAACAACTTAAGATCATGGAATCAAAACTATGAATCAACCATTAAAACCATGTTTTTACCTTATGATTCTTGTTAAAAATCAAGGATTTGGATGAAGGTTGAAGAGTGTTGAGAGGATTTTGGAGTTGGGGTGTTAGAAAAAAGAAAAAGGATTGTGTGTGTGCACCACATGGACCGATCGGTCCATGTATGGTGTGGGGGGGGGCCCACATCTCCAACCATGGCCACACATTTGGATTGTGTAATCCGGATAACGTTGTGGATAATCTGGTTCAGTTCGTTTTTCGGTTAAACACTTAATTCGGCTTAAAACGAGGCCAAAACGGTCGTTTTTCGGCTTAAAATTTAAATTTATATAAAACCGATTTAAAAACTTTAAAAACTTAAACCATGACATTTATTGACTTAACATATCATATTGTCGGTAATTGTGCATCTTTTTCGGCTTGATCGATCGTCTCTTGCTTGGTTTGATGTTAAAGGTTTCGTTTATCGTACCGACGTACTAATAAATCGAAATCCTTTTTCTGTGCTATAATTCACTTATCCCGAAGCTTTAATACTTCGTACACATCACTAAACATTATATATTTCGTCTATAATGTAATCCCCGATTCGTTCGGGTTTCAATAATCATTCATCGATTAATCGTAATTTCAATACGACTAGCTGTATATTCGAGTATAATTCGTACTGTGAATCTTATATACTCGTATAAACACATTATAATTCATATATTCAGTATTGAATAACACGTAAATAGTATATTCCGGCTAGGGTATACCTGAATTTGCCGGAATCGATACAGTTCCTCTAGTATGCTTGTGTTGTGTTATGTTGTGTAGAGAGAAAATGAAAGAAAGAAATATTATATTCTTTCAAAATTGGCACCACCCCAAGGAACCAATAAGATGTATTGCATGTCCACTAGAGAATGTTTATTAATAAAATAAGAAGAGAGGGAGAGGGGGGGCACCCTCCTTCCTTTCTTGATTTTATTATTTAACCTTTCCATAAATGTGTTGTGTTATAAAACTTATATTGTGTTATAACTTGTATTGTGTCAAACACAACAATAACACATTATAGGTACCATGCTTATTATATTGTTACTTAACCATCTTAAGTAACAATATAAAATGCTTTATCTCAAAGTATAAATCAACCATATGATTTATTTATTTCACAAGTACATTGTATTTAGAAACCCCATTCTAAATAACTCAAGTGTTAATATTTATTTGTTATGATCATATCATAGATAAACAAATATTGTTGGTGTTTGTCTAGCTTGTTTTTGGGTATGACCCGACTTGGATCATGACGTACTAGCCACATCAATAAAAATATGTGTCTTGGGCATAACGAGTCCAATAATCTCCCACTTGCACAAGATACATAGAAAATTGATGCAAGTAGCAAATACCGCCTAACTACGGTTTACTACCCCTAATATGCATGACGAAGTGCCATTCAATAACATCATCCCCTCCAAGTCCCTTACTTGAAAGGATTTAGGTACATCTATCATTTATCCTTTTGCCTCAGATGTCATGTCAAATCCAGAGACACAAAGTGGTCATTCTCTGTTGATTTAACTTTCAGGCCTTAGACATCTCACTCTCAACGAATAAGAGGGACAAATCCCCTCTTGACTACATACGTCTCTCATAATCACCTTGTACCAGACCTAATCTTAGCCTTATGTACTATCATGTTTCAGAGCAGCGAAGAACTAAGTCAAAGTATAATACTTGGTGAATAACAAGACAGAATATGTATCTCAGGTCGGAGGATACTATGATATTCGCCTTTACTCAAATTTACTTATGATCAATCACAAGGATTCCATGTAGTAACATTTGAGAGCGGGTCAGTCCAATATTTATAACCCATAAATATCTATGAACCTTGGCAGCAACCCTTGCTCTATATTCATATCCCATGAATATCCACCAATCCAAGTTCATAATAGTCTTACCTTCATATTTGTTCCCACAAATATGAGCGACTACAGACATTTAGAATAAGTAACTTATTCACGGATTTAAACATGCTAAAATAGAACATAACTCAAAATGTCATAATCATAAACCATAATCATATGAATGAGTCAAAATAACAATTTTTTCGATATCCAAATACAAAATTCGATCATATCCAATCACTAGAATATCGAAGTCCTAAGGCACAAGTATGACCCTCATGCTTTGGCCTTTCAAGGAGCTTCGTGAGTGGATCCGCAATGTTTTGATCGGTGTGAACTTTGCGAATACATATCTTTCCCTTTTCAACTTCATCCCTTATGTAGTTGAACCTCCGCTCAATCTGCCTTGTCTTTTGATGTGCACGTGGTTCCTTGATTTGAGTAATCACACCTTCGTTGTCACAAAAGATCTCTAGAGGGTCCTGAATGGTACTGATTACCCCTAGGTCGGCAATGAATTTTCTAATCCACGCAGCTTCTTGAGCTGCCAATGAGGCGGCGATGTATTCTGATTCCGTGGTGGATAATGCTACCACGTCTTGCTTTGAGCTCTTCCAAGAGATTGCCCCACCATTCATAACGAAAACATATCCCGATTGTGATCTAGAATCATCTCGATCGGTTTGGAAACTCGCATCCGTGTAACCCTTTACAACGAGTTCGTCCTCACCCAAACCGTATATAAGAAACATATCCTTAGTCCTTCTAAGGTATTTCAATATACTCTTAACCGCCATCCAATGGCTACTTCCCGGATTATGTTGGAATCTACTTGTCATGCTTAAAGCGCATGACACATCCGGCCTAGTGCATACTATTGCATACATAATGTATCCAATAGCCGATGCGTATGGGATACCATTCATTTTCTCTTGCTCATCCTTTGAGCTTGGACATTAAGACCTACTCAATATCGTTCCTCTTTGAATAGGTACCAACCCTTTTTAGAGTTCTCCGTCTGGAACCTGCTCAAGATTTTGTCAATGTATGCACTTTGGTTTAAACCTATCAACCGCCTTGATCTATCCCTATAGATCTTTATTCCCAAAATATAGGCGGCTTCACCAATATCCTTGATTGAAAAGCTACTTCCAAGCCATGCTTTTACCCCTTCCATGGTTGGAATGTCATTCCCAAATAGTAGTATGTCATCAACATACAATACTAAGAAGGTAATGATGCTCCCACTAGCTTTCTTATACACACAAGCTTCATCACCATTCATGATGAATCCAATTTTCTTAACTTCTTCATCAAATCGGTGATTCCAACTTTTAGATGCTTGTTTCAATCCATAGATTGATTTTTTTTGTAACTTGCATACTTTGTTAAGATGTTGTGGATCGATAAAACCTTCGGGTTGAACCATATAGACATATTCCTCAAGATGCCCATTTAGGAAAGCGGTTTTGACATCCATTTGCCATATCTCATAGTCATAATGTGCAGCTATGGCAAATAATATCCTAATAGACTTTAGCATTGCAACGGAAGAAAAAGATTCATCATAGTCAACCCCTAGTTTGAGTGAAACCTTTTGCTACAAGTCTAGCTTTATAAGTATCCAAGTTTCCATGCCTATCGGTTTTCTTCTTGAAAACCCACTTACTTCTAACAGGTTTGGAATTAAGAGGTGGTACAACCAAATCCCATACTTGGTTGTCATGCATGGATTGCATCTCAACGTTCATGGCTTCTAGCCATTTGTCACAATCGGATTGTGACATTGCATCACGGTATGTGGTGGGTTCATCCGAATCTACCACATAGCATCCATCCATGAAAAATCCATATCTTTCGGGTGGACGACTAATCCTACCGGATTTGGGAACATTTTGCGTGTCTTGATCAACCATTAGATCATTATCAACATCCTCTTGTTGATTTCTAGTGTCAACCAAACGTGTATTGGCTTGTGGTTCTCGATCCTCCTTGAGTTCCACTGTTCTACTAGTACCTTCCATAAGGAACTTAGTTTCCAAGAACTCGGCCTTTCGAGCAACAAACACCTTTTGCTCGCTTGGGTTGTAGAAATAATATCCTATATAGTCCTTGGGATATCCTACAAAGATACACTTAGTGGATCGACTTTCAAGTTTGTTTTGGGTGTTGTTCTTGACATAAGCCTCACAACCCCATACCTTTAAATATGATAATGATGGAGCCCTTCCATTCCATATTTCAAAAGGTGTTTTGTCCACTTTCTTGGTTGGGGCCATATTTAAAATACGGGCCGCGGAGAGCAAAGAGAAACCCCAAAATGATAGAGGCAATGTGCTTCTATCCATCATAGATCGAACCATATCCAATAGAGTTCGATTCCTCCTTTCGGACACACCATTATGTTGTGGTGTTCCAGGTGGAGTAAGTTGTGAGATGATTCTACAACTCCTAAGATGATCTCGGAAAGCATCACTTAGGTATTCACCTCCTCTATCCAAATGAAGTACTTTGATGGTTTTATCGAGTTGATTTTGTACCATTTTGGAAGACTTTGAACATTTCAAAGGCTTCATCTTTGTGTCTTAACAAGTACACATACCCATAACGACTATAATCGTCGATAAAAGTAATGAAGTATCTTTCACCATTCCTTTTCATTGCCTTAAAGGGACCACATACATCCAAATGTATGATACCCAATAAGTCTTTTGCCCCTTCATTTGTTCCACTAAAGGGGTCCTCGGTCATCTTCCCAAGTAAACAAGACTCACACTTATCAAATGAATCATCTTCACTTGATTCCAAAAGACCATTATTTTGAAGTGTATGTATGCGATCTTTGTTTATATGACCAAGGAGACAATGCCAAAGATAAGTCTTACTCAAATCCATTTTGAGTTTCTTGGTGCTTGATTGGTACAACATGAATCATGAAAGTTGTACCCGAGGTTTGCCCCGCATCCCTCTTAGCTTTCAACTCTTTGAGATGGGTTGGACAATTCCTCATCCAATGCCCAATCTCCCCACATCCAAAGCATGGATCCTCCAAGCTAACCTTTAGCTTCTTTGGTTTGGGTGTTCCACTTTAGCCTTTCCCTTGAACTTGCCTTTGACGTGTCCCTTACCTTTGGCAACCTTTGCCTAGGGTTCCAGGTAATGCCTTTCTTATTGCCTCCCTCATTGATCATTGAGAACGGGTAAAACCTTTTTACCCATCCCCATCTCAGCCGTCTTGAGCATTGCGTGTAGCTCACCAATGCTCTGTCCCACCATTCATATTATAATTCATAACAAAAGTCTCAAACCTCTTTGTTAGCCCATTTAGGATCAAATCTGTGGCTAACTCTTTTGAGACGGAACAAATAAGGCGCTCGAGACGATCAATGTAGCTTTTCATCTTAAGTACATAAGATGAGACCGATTGGGTTTCTTCCATACGACATGCAGGAAGCGCTCGAACCGTTTCGAAGCGTTCCACCCTAGCTTGTGTAAGGAACATTTCCTTAAGTTGGGTGATCATGTCGTATGCCCCATGAAGTTCAAAATCCTTTTGAATCTCGGAATCATAGTTCCCAACATGAGGCAAGAAACTTGCACCGAATCTCATTGTGCTTAACCCAATTGTTATGGTCTTCGGCATCGTCAATGCTAGGTTCATCGGGAATTGGATCTTCTAATACATAGTATTTCTTTCTTGCTTGAGAACAATTCTCAAGTTTCGATACCAATCCATAAAGTTGGTATAGTTTAGACGATCCTTGTCAAGAATAGATCTTCGTGATAGGTTATTGACGGGTGGAATAATAACGTTAGGTGGATTGTTGATTGCGGCCATTACAAACACAACAAAGCTCAATTTTAGTATTTTCGATATCAATTATTTTAATCGTTAATACCCTTTTATGTCTCCAAGACAATTAATGATTAAAATCTAGAACCCAACGTTACATTCAAATAGTAGTTAGGTGACCTTTATCCTACTATTTAATTAACAAAGTAGTCAAGTTTGACGATTGCAACCCTTTGCAACTTCTAGTTTTCTGGCATGTTTAATCCATCAACACCATTGTACGCCATGCTTTGGTGACCCTATTCACATGGTTTCCAATTTAAGTCGTCCTACTTACACGCACGTGTGAATTTACACATACAAGTGGTTAGGTGACCTTTATCCCACAAATATGGCAAACCCACCTCAACTCACAAGTTTCCTCTAATGCGGTTAGGTGACCTTTATCCACACCGAGTTCCCAAATGATTCGAGTGTCGTATAAAAGGATGGTGTTCAACTTATTTTATAAAAGGGATTTTTAGGTTTCTAAATTCTAGATTGGAAAACTTTTTATGTACCTTTCATTTGCATGCATTCAAATGTATGTACTTAGTTGAAAAACCAATTTTCAAAGTTCATATTAATAAAACCCATTTTATTATGAAATCATTAGCCTTTAATAAAACCCATTTTATTACCTAATGATTTATAAGGAACCAATTTTATGCTAGTTATTGATTTTAAGTTGTTTAGCAAACCACATTGCAATAACACAATACAAAAGTAAATCAACCATGCAAGCATAAAATATGTACAACCACAAGTTCATAACCATAGCCTCCTAATGTTGACCACACTTGTTGACCGAAGACAAGTGTGTCAAATGGTCTCTCCTAAGGGACTCAAAAGGACATGAGCTTGTGTCGGTGAACTCCCACTTGATCCCGCATCCATATGCTCCAAGTGTTCACCCCCGTGTTGTGGTGTCCATCATTTTATTTGGGCTCTCTTCCTTTGCATCTTCTTTTACAAAAATATATCCTAATACATTTTTCTCTAGTAAAAGAAATGCATCTAATCTACTTAGTATTACAAACCAATTGAAATGAATAAATAGATTACACAACCCAAATAAATTACAACCATATCGAATGAATAAATAACAACACAAACATTCAACCAAACACAAGGCCATGGCTAGGTTATGAACATCTATTACACATCCGAATATGTAATAACACAATGACCCAAAAATGGTTCCCCTTTCCCTAAAACTTTCGGCCAAACTTGACAAAACCGAAAGTTCCGGGTTTTGTCCAAACAACACAATCAATCATCCAAATGACTTAATTTTTCAAGATTACCACATGCATGTAAAGTATACCTTGAAAAACCATGGGGTAACCAAAACCCCCAAAATTTTCGGCTATATGGTAAAACCCCACCATAAACCTGAAATTTTTTTGGGTCTAATCAAGCATGCATCCGTATAAGCGGCTCTTGATGCCATTGTTGGGTTTTAACAAGATTATCAAAGTCATAAAATCCTAATTTTATGAAAACCCAGCAGATATAAGTTTTTAAATCTTGTTAATTTGATATGTATAAAACCTATTTTACACATGCAAAACCCAAACCCGGATCCAAATACGAAATACATACTATCAAACACATGCATGTCATAATAAGTACATGCATGTTAAAGCTACCTTTCAAATCCAAGGAAGAGGAAGGAGATGATGATGAAGAAGGCAAGAACTTGAATATGAAGCTCCTCAAGCTAGCATCCCCCAAGCTTTCCAACAAACACCATTTGTAGCTAGGATTTGGCAACACTTGTGTCTTCTCCTTGGTTCCTTTTTCCTTGGCCGTCCAAAGAGAGGAAGAGAAGAATGCAGCGTAGAGGATTTATCCTCTGGTCTTGTTCTTTGCCGTCCAAGAGAAGAGAGGAGTTGAGAGTGAGTTCCTCTAGTATACTTGTGTTGTGTTATGTTGTGTAGAGAGAAAATGAAGAAAGAAAGATTATATTCTTTCAAAATTGGCACCACCCCAAGGAACCAATAAGATGCATTGCATGTCTCCATTAGAGAATGTTTATTAATAAAATAACAAGAGGGGAGAGGGGGGGGGGGGGCACCCTCCTTCCTTTCTTGATTTTATTATTTAACCTTTCCATAATGTGTTGTGTTATAAAACTTATATTGTGTTACAACTTGTATTGTGTCAAACACAACAATAACACATTTTAGGTACCATGCTTAATATATTATTACTTAACCATCTTAAGTAACAATATGAAATGCTTTCTCTCAAAGTATAAATCAATCATATGATTTATTTATTTCACAAGTACGTTGTATTTAGAAACCCCTTTCTAAATAACTCAAGTGTTAATATTTATTTGTTAAGATCATATCATATATAAACAAATATTGTTGGTGTTTGTCTAGCTTGTTATTGGGTATGACCCGACTTGGATCATGACGTACTAGCCACATCAATAAAAATATTGTCTTTGGGCATAACGAGTCCAACAATATATATATATATATATATATATATATATATGTGTGTGTGTGTGTGTGTGTGTGTGTGTGTGTGTGTGTGTGTGTGTGTGTGTGTATGTATGTATGTATGTATTATTTATTTTAAACAAAATTATCATAAATGTATTAAACATGTTAATATATTTTTACCATTGAATTTCGTTAAAAACTCCAAGATATAAATTTTACGATAATATATATTTAAACGTTTATTATTATGATATATCTTAACTCATATTTATTTAAACTAATTATTCGTAAACCCGATTTTTTTTTGACAAACAATGAGTTTTTATAATTAAATAATAATAATTCGTAGAGATTAATCGTTCAATCCATAACGTACAAATCATAATTATAACTCAATCCACATCGAAATCCTAAATTCGTTATACGTATTATATCTCTATAATGCACTCATAATATTATTTAATTAGGATTCTTGTCGGTAATTCTCGAAGAGGGTGATTATCGTTTTCTTGTCGTAAACATTTCGTTTGGCTTATTCAATCAGGTGAGTTTTATCATTCCCCTATTTTACTCAGTTTTCTAAAACGTTTTGGGGACATATGCGTATATCATACTATATATATACATATCTATATACATATATCGAAAATAGCAAACGTGTATTGTGTTACTTGTTAGTGCTTATTTGTCTTTGTATGCAATCGTTTGACATATCCCTTGGAGAGGGTTCTCATTATTGACCACCGCCCGATTCGCTTGGAAACGGTCTTATTCTTATTTGCTCATGGTTGATTTACCTGCGCCCGATTCGCTTGGCAATGGTTTAGTCGACAATCTATTTGCTTATGGTTTGATTTCATTACCGCATTTATTATGTTTTGCTTATTTATTATATTAACATTATTTTTGTGTCAAAACTTGGTGATAAACTCACTCAACATGTTTGTTGACAAAACTCCATTTTCTACGCATATGCAGGTTGATTGAAGTTGAAGTATGGACACTTAGAAAGACCTTAGGGTTACATTGAAGACAAAACTTGAATTTAAATGATTGTATATATTTATTTGAATTGTATTGTTGTATTGAATATTGTGTGCATATTTGAAATAAAATAATTAAATAGATATTGTCACATATACATTATGATAGTATCTTCGAGCTGTGAGCAATCGGATCACGTCCCGGCATTTCCGCCATAGGTTGGGGTGTTGACATTTATGATGCTTGTAATATTGATGTTTGTTAGATCTTGCTCTCTATCATTGTGTAAATGTGTTTCTTTGCTCAACACCAGGATATGCGACTCAACATAGATGACATGAGTTACGAGGTTAGCAATATATTATTATCTCGTATTATTGCTGATTTGTTAGTATTCTTATTTTTATTATTTTGTTTTCCTTCATTGTGTAATTAATCAAACTAATAGGAGCTTCTTGCACTCGGGGAAAAAATTGAAGTGTTGGCACGGGCCTGCCAGATCATCTTATCTCAAAATGTATACAAGAATCCATATACTGTTCTTCTGGACCAAATACAAGAGGAAGGAACCTGTGTCATCTGTCTGGTGAGATTTCATTTAATTAAAACTTTATATTAGGTATAAATGTGTTTTTTTGCATGTAGATTATGTAAATTGTATTTTTTACTGTGTTTATAATATTTGGAGTTACTGTGTTTATTAATTATTATAATTCATTTTATTAACTAATTAGAGGCTATAATTGTTCTTCCCTTACTGTTAATCGATAATTATGCAATATATTAGGGGATTTGAATTTATTATTGTAAAGAAACTGACCAGTGAGTAAAACTTTTATGGCATCAATATAAAGTCAAACTTTTTACATGATAAAAGTCAATACATGTACGAGGTAAAAGCAATTCTAGCACCAACGTTTTGTAATTTTGGTAATCTTATATTTTCAAATTTAAAATTATTGTTTGACTGCAATTAAAGTTATTTAATTCGTTATATATTGACTATAAATATTATATAATTAACTATAATTAGGATGCTTCATATATTTAGAAATTTAAAATTTTAAATTCACCAAAAGCATATTAACTATAATTAGGATGTTCCACTACAAAACTTCCGTTTTCTTTATTTTCTTTAAATTATATCATTTAAAGATTAAATGAGCTAAAAATATAATACAAAATTTTAATTTTGATAAACATAAACCTTCTAAAATCTACAGTGTTATTCATTCGTCACGATACTCTTACTTTAATTTATAAGAAATAAGATTACATTATCAATAACTAATTAGGATGCTTAAATTTTCGATTTACTATATTTAGAATAGCTATAATTAGGATGTTTAATGCTTAATTTTTCTGTATATCTGATTTTTGTAGTTCCAAAAATCAAGCTCGGGATTTTGATTAGAAATTATATGCTTTATTTATAGGGTCTTTATTTATAGGCTTATATTGTATTTAATAATTTAATTTACTGTATTTATTATTTAATTAAAACGGAAGTTTCTAAAATTACGTTGTCCAACAAAATTAAACATCTTCATGTGTACTATATAACGTCCGCTCGTATATGCATTCTCACATTCATGCATATCTTATGCACTTGAAGCTTTTAACAAGTAAGTTTTTCAACTGTAATTATAAATTTTATATTTAAACATATTACTTCACTAAAGTGTTCTATCATTTGATTTAAAACAGATTACAATGGAGGTTCAAAAGTTTATAATGTTGAATGAAATTGATGGTCTCAAAACATCTCCGTCCACAGTTAAGGTTAGAGTTTTGAGAGTATGGACCGTCAAGGATAACAAACATGCTAATGAGGACTTCTTGATGGAGATGGTCCTCATTGATCAATCTGTGTAAGTTTTTAATTCTTTTATATTTTTCTTTCTCTTTAATATTACTACTCTTTTTATCAATTATTTACACATGCATCTGTTTTATTATATTATTATTTAAAAGATCCAGTTTTTACATATGGCCAACTTTATGTAGCTTTGTCAAGAATGAAGAGTAGAGCGGTATTAAGTTAGGCATACTTGACAAAAAATCACAGCTTACATAAAAAAACAAACGTTGTTTATAAGGAGATTTTCGGAAACTTAATGTGATTAAGTTTAAACCTGGTATGTATTTGTAATCTTAGTTTTCAATAATATTACAAAATCTGTTACTAATGTGTTTTTTATTTTTTTTTGTTATATGGTTCTTTATGTTATATTATTTCTTATTTACTGAATTGTTTATTTATAAAGTATTTTCTTTTTATGTTATAACATAGTTTAACATCTTTGTAATATCTGCTGGTAAAAAACTTATGTAAATTTTTGTGTTGATTGAATATATTTTTACATTTATATTATTTCTTGATATGTTTTCTACCCGTGTGTAACACGTGTTATTATCCTAATTACCATTATTACAAAATTGTTGTATTCCACATTTCAGGAGGTGCCAATTCAATAAATGCGGTATTAAAACATAACTCTCACGTTGATTTATGAGTTAATTTCTCTATATTTTTAGATTGTGTAAGTGAAGCATGTTGATTTGCTTATAAATGTTATTGTTCTTTATTTCAATATTTCATTGTTGGTTTCAGAGGAGATCTCTCTAGTCGTCATAATCTTTAAAAGGACAAATCAGTTCCGACATATCGAACTAGTTGTGTACCGATTAACGTCAATAAGTTGTGTAAAATAAAGAGTCGGAGTGTTCAATCCCTAAAGTCCTAGGAGTTAAGCATGTTGGTCATGAACGAGTTCTCGTTCACCCACATCATACAGGTGGAATACTGAACAAGCTAAAACAAGATATAAAAGATATACTAAATTAATAAATTAATGAGAGTGGCTAAATTTTTAAATTTTAAATTAACAAAAGTGATTAGGCGATACATTGTAAAAAGTTTTTTGAATGACAAAACATTACAATTCACAAAGATTGAACTATTTATCTTATATATTGCGTACGCTCTAACCACTTTATTATCTCACCAAAACGCAAATGGCATGATCGTATGATACGGTGTAATTATCAAATATGCAACGCCCGACTTTAGTAATAGAATATCTGGATTAGTATCATTTGAGAACTCTTAAATTATTTAGAACTTGAATGAATTCTTATAACTAACTGTTTTTTATAAAAATTTTTGTATGTTAATTTTATTTAAGTGTAGTTTTATCACTTTTGAACTATATTAATTTACGATTACAATTATGAAATTGTTTTTTTACGCTATCTATTTTTTTTTACATATGTAAATTTTTATCAATAAATTTTAATTTGTATAATTGTGATTTATATATGTAATCAAAATTTTTTTTATAAATATGATAAAATAAGTCTCAATATTTGTTTATGTATTAAAAAAAATTAAAAAATATTTGGTTTTTAAGAGTTCCTATAAGTTTTTGACTTTTTTTGAGTTCTCAAATGAAACTAACCCTATAATATTTATATATATATATTACATATAAAAAATCCAGGATAGACATGGTGATTTGAT
>NW_027497835.1:0-66004 GCF_021521415.1 Bidens hawaiensis
CCGAAGGTTGTTAATTTGTGGGTGAATACGGGTTTGGTTATGAGCTAAAAAAGGTGAAGGTGAACTAGAATGTTTATATATGATTACTGCAACTATTGATGTGTGGGCAAAAGAACACGCCTTAAGTGTTTTATATTGTGTGTTTTACTTGTTTATATGTATCGAACACAAATACTTTGATATGTTTTATGTTTACAGGTGTGCGGAGCTTAACGGAGCTTATTGGAGCTTAAAGAAGCTAACTTGGAGCATTCATGATGGAGTGGAAATGAAAGTGATGATCCATGAGATGATAGAGAATTGAAATACGAAGACGTGGCCGCAAACGAGGAGGAAAACGGAGTTGAAACGAAGATTGTATGAAGAAAACAGTTTTGACCCAGCAGGACCATAAGGCAGAGTCTCCAGACCGTAGTTACGGTCTGACCGTAGCTTACGGTGGCCAGACCGTAGCTTACGGTCTGGTCTGACGGAAAAAGGGATTTTGGTGATTTTTCTTCCATATTTAAGCCCAAAAACCCTAAGGTCGACCCCATTCAATAATTATCAGTTGGGGGACTTCTTGGAGGCGACCTTCCACCATCATAACTCATCCTAATCATAAGATTGATCCATGAACACATCCTCTAACATCATAATCAATAGCATGAAGATCAAGATGCAAGGCTAAAGGCTTCATAACCATCTCCGGGTGTATGGTTGAGTTGCATGTTAGGTTTTGATATTCTAAACTTTGACTTTGGATTTGTAATTGATCAATCATTCGGTTGATCAATTGTTTGTGTTTGATTTTGTGCTTAAACGATTTTTATTAATTGATTACTTAATCTTTTATCAGTTAATTGATTTGTGGTAATCAACAATTAGGATTAAGTTCTTTCGTCATTGACCCATTTATTGTTAACCATATTATTGATTTTGTGTTTCAACAAGTAAAACCAATTATCAATTAGATTTTCATTAAGCCGTGTCAATTGTTCGGATTCAGTTATGACGATTAACATAGCCAATAGTTAAGTCTTTTGATTATATATTTTAACACGAAAACACCCAAAGAAGTTTATCAATTCCTTAACTTGTTGCAAAACCCGAACCCTGGAGTTTGGTTATTTTCATATAATCGTTTACAAACTACTCATTTAAACCGCTTGACATCGTCTGTCCACTTTAATTATTTTTACAATAAAATTTGAGTTCCACTTGCACTTTCCACTGATTCCCTGTGGATTCGACACCTTACTTGCCCTAGCTAGTAAATGTATTTTTATAAGTGTTTTTGATTGACCTTTCAGCATCGATCAAAATGGCGCCGTTTTCGGGGAATCAACGCGCAAAGTGCTAGTTTAGCTTAGTTTCTAATTTTAGTTTTTGTTTTTAATTTTTCTTCGTTGATTTTACGTGGGGTGTTAGTGTTTGTGTCTGTGCAGGTAACTTCACAGGTTGATGCAGACAAGATATTCCCGTGAGAAAGAGCCGCTCCAGTTTGATCCCTAAATCGAGAAAACAGCAAGACGAAACCGAGCAGCTCAGAAACCCACACTAAACCAAATACCCGAATTCATAGAACCAAAAGAAGAGACCATGAGTAACCGAAGCAGAAGAGATCCAAATGCTTACCAACCACATGACCAAGAACAACCAATCCCACAAAACCAGAACGTTAACCGTGACAAAAACCGTAATCTATTCAACCGAAGAGATGTTAACCGTAATCCCAAAAACATGGATGGCAACTTGTCAATCAGATCAGCTCCAGTGAACCGTCAAAGACAGAATGATTTGAGAGAGGAAAGACCCGAGATTGATCGTGCTCGTGCACGGGTGGAAAATTGGCACATAGGGGACGATTTTGGTTACGATTCTGAGGATGAGGAGGAGCGTAGAGGTGAACAGCGGGGTCGATATCAGCAACAAGATCCCCGTGATGACAAAGAAATTAGACAGAATCATCCCGAAAATCAGAGAGATCGAGCACCAAGACGACAACAAAACTATGAACAACCGTACTATGATTTTGATGATGGAGTTCCAAGGGCATTTGTTCCACCACCAGTCAGAGGCGTTCAAAGCCATTTCATTAGCATCATCATAATGAAGACAACCGTCGTGTTAATGGTGTCGTAACCACCGATTAGCAAGCCTAGTAAGTCACTCGACATGTCACCATCGGTTGTCGGGGCATTCTTCGTGTCCTGATTTCGTTTATCAACCTCGACAATCATGTGAGAGAGCAGATTCTGCGACGGGTCAGCTGTTCCATCAGCAAGATCTTTCCTCCTTTGCGCGATAATGCCACTAATAACTTCACGAATCCTTTTCGACGCTTTGACTCCACGGTTAAACCTTGTACCCGGGATGTTGATTGGGACCGATATGATTCCACCGGCTGCCTCCACAAACGGAACCGCAAGCTTCTCCAACTCTGTCGCGTCACATACTCCCATTAGCAACTTTACTGCCAACGCGAACGTGTATTTTGCGACGAATGGGCAAACCTCAACCTGGTTTACCATTATTATTATTATCGATACTAATTGTGTCACTAGAAGTCTAAAACCTTATACTGACTGAAGTAGTTAAAATACCAAAATATATAATGTTTCATGGGAAACCTAGATGGGATTTACCATCAGTATATGACCGTTAATGATACTCATTTATTTTGTAGTGTACAGTGCGTTAAATATAAAACAGCCAACCTGATCGCGGCCGGTCCAGTAATCCTCCAAATGCTGTCTCAACTCCGAATCCATATCCGCGATATAATTCTTAACAGCATGAGCTCTCAAGAACGGCGGCAACAGCTGGCGGACCTTGGCGGATTCCTCAGTAACCGACTTATTGTTCGACTTCTTAATAATACTCTCGACTGAACTCGGCCACCATACTTCAACAAGCTTGTTTTCATTAGAGAACAAGAACTTATTGCCTTCAGGGCCACACAAAAACGCCATCTTTTCACCAAGAATTGATGTTTTAAACACATCCCCGAATAGTTTTCTTCTTTGCATCGCGAACAACTCGTTGGTGCCGCTACGAAGCTTTTTGAAGTAGTCGATGCTTTCGCCGATGATCGGCCAGCCATAGTTTCCGGGAATGGTTGATTTTTGGGTGAAAAGGTGGTGCAAAATGAAGATGGTGATGATGGGCAAAAGTGTTGAAGAGATTAATATGAGGGTGTCCATTTTTGATGAATGTTTGCTTGTGTTGGATGAGTGTTATTATATGTTTGTGTGTGTATATATATGTGTGAAGAAGGTTGATGTTATGGGGAAGAAGACAGGTTATAGTATTAAGGAAAGAAAGGACAATAATAAGAATAATACGAAGCCAAACAAGCACAGGCATCTGGGCTAGCTATTCTATGTTCTCTGGCTCTCTCCGTATGTTAGTTATTGTGTATTTGAGTGATATATACATGTAGTCTGCTAAGCTCAAACCTAAACAGGTTTAACATAAATTATTATACAACATAAGAGTACCACAGTTTTTGACTTTAGTATTTTTTTGTTCTCAATTTTTCATTTAGTAATATAATCATAGATAAAAAATGCTTGATTTTGTGATGTAACTTTTTAAAAATTACTAATATTTTCTAATTAAAGTCTTTATTAAATTTGTGTGACGTCAATTCACCACCTCTATCCGTATGAAAAGTCTTATATTACATATCGGTTTGCTTCTTTGTCTTTTCTTTAAACTTCTTTATTGTTGGTAATTTCAGACTTCAAGTCACAAGTAGGTCAACCTAAGAGACTAATATTAACAAGTTAGTCATAGTTGGTTAAAATTCCGTCGGATACGACGGTTCTTTGATGGCTAAAGTTGGAAAAACTTGGTAAAAATGGCTATTATGGGAATTTTCCCAAACATTTAACACACATATAAACGCACTATTAATGAAGTACTTAATTCATCAATTCCAACTTACAACAAACTACAAATGTATCATAAACTTAAACCTAATCATCATCAGGATCAACAGAAAAATCTGGTTCTTCTGGTTTCTGCAGCTTGATCAATTCAACCTCTTTCGTTTTCAAGATTCCCCGTCGTGTGTTTTTAGCAAATCGTGAAGCTAGTATCGTGACATTAAGCGAATTTGCATCGGATGATGACGCATTGCCATTATGTTCACTTGATGATTCGCTCATGCTAAGGTTCCATTGCAGCATTCTTCTCTTTTTAGCCTGTCTCCAAGCCACCTGAATAAAACACGCGGCCCATGTTCTCCAATGATGAGAATAAAACCGAAACGTGTGTTGAAGCTTTTTACTATGCAACTTTCTGAACTGATTAGCAACAAATTTTAGATCTTCTGCGTGTAAAGCAAACGCTTCAACTTCACTTAATGCTCTAACTGTTCTTGTCGAACATGGCAGGTTTAGTGTCGATTTTCGGAGTAAGGCCCATGTGAGCAACTCTTCACCACAAAAGTCACCGGGATTCAAAGTAATCGAGTTGAAAAATCCTGTTCGACCTCCATTAGTCGTGGAGCTATCAAGTCTTCCTCTTATTATAACAAGCATCTCTGAAACCGGATCACCTTCTCGTACTATGTACGTGCCTTGAGTACTTAGCGATGACACTAGACACGCACATATAGCGTCCAGTAGTTGATTATCCATTTGAGAGAAAAAAGGCACCTGAAAAATAACAGGTTCTTTAAAATTTATTGATTTGACCCGTTAGAGATCTAATAAATTGTTTTAACCAAAATATATTCAACAAAAGATTGTTTAAAAAATTTAAAAGCTGGATATGACCCTGCGCAGCCCGACCCGTTTTGTAACAACTAAAATTTAACAAAAAATTGCTAGTAGCGGTTCATATCTTACACGTCGAATGAGATCAAGACACAAGTGTCGTTGGATGTCTCGTCGGAGGTCTTTAGGCAAATTACATAAAATAGATTCTTCATCAACACCGCGTGTTGCGAGCCACTTGTAATGTAAAAATTTACAAACACGTTCTTGCAATTCACGAGGCAGTTGTCTATGTCTCATCCATGACTCTGTGTCTCGACGTCTAAGCCTCCACTCCTCCAGCCTTGCAGTGATGGATTGTAGGTAGGTCTACAAAAACGTAAAACGCTGTTAACTAAATAATAAAAATTGTTAATTTGGATTTGACTAATTAGCAGGGTACTGGTGGGCCATGAGTTTTCCACAATAGGTTTTCATGTTCAATAAGGAGTAGTAATTAAAAAGTTGTGTTCATGCTGCATAGTACCTGCATATTTCCTAATAAATGGGAAAATAAAACAAGTCCCACAACGGCGATGAGTACGGAAAAAGATGTTTCTCCAATAAACGTGGTTGTCGACAGAGTCTGTCCATATGAACTGTGCATGTAGTGAAAACAGAATGGTAAATAACTAGTGAAATATGAATGTTTTAGAAATAACTGGTGAAATATTATAACTAAAAACTATGTTACTACAATAATAATTCTTTATCAAATAAAGCCATCTAAGAGGCTGTTCCCATCTTACCTTAAGTTTCTTAGGCCCCACCATAAGCAATAGCAGCATTTATGAAAGAAACCGAAAGAAAAAACCCCGTTCGCAACAGCATCTCCAAATATCCCATATTTGAAACTTGTAATGTTGTTTGGATCACAAGTTTTAAAAAGTTGTGTTCTGTTAGCCCATGTTCTCTGATTATGATCGTATAGATTCTGACACCTCAAGTAACGAGATAAACACTTCATTCGATTATTATCGCATGCGCAAGTAGATTCCCAACATGTTGCAAGCCTTTCAATTGACAACAAGTACCATGATGCTCCTAAAACCTACACACCATGAGCTAGCTTAATAAAGACTGATAAAAATAAAAACTTTTAGAAGTTTTAGTATAATGGTATTCAAAGTTAAAAAAAAAAAACATAACTTACATGACTAGCTAACATGTATAATGCAAGATTATATGAAACTCCAGCCCAAACGGTTTTGGTGACGACTCTGGTAGTTTTGATAATTTGAGAGCTCAAAGGAAAAATAAGATTAAGTCTTGGAATATATTGGAAGAGGACAATGAATACTAAAACATTGCTGGTGCAGAACCATATGGCAATCTGAGTAAAATTTAACAAGAACACAATGTGAGTTTAAAATTCCATAAGAATGAGAGAACCAGACGGAACCAGCCGTCTACTTCCCTTACAAGTTTCTTGTACCTTGTTTTGTACTACTAATTACAATATGATTCTAATTATTCAATATCACATGATCGCTCTCGAAAACGCACATCCAAACACAACTATTGTGTAAAAACAAAATATGATGAACTAAAAGAGGATAAGACAAAGTCATACCTGAGGTAAGGGCAATGTTGCAACAAGATCAACAAAGAAACTCGATTTCAGATAGCGACACGCAATCTTCTTCTGATCCTTAACAAGTTCACCTCTACCAAACACTCTTGAACTTGGTGAAACATAAGCAGTCCTGAACTTTATAGCTATATGCAACATATATAACATATCCGCAATAGTGCGTAAACATGTAACCGAAATCCCTACACTCAAATTAGACCCCATACACCGAGAACCATCACGCCTACTTTCTATATAAGGAACATATAAGAACAATGGATCCACAAAAAGTGACACTAAACAAGAAACAAGGAAGATTGTATTCCATTTTAGGATAACTTCACTTCCGGGGTCCAGAATCGTTTTTCCTTTTGGCTCATTATTTTCAACTAGGTGAATTCTTGATTTTCCAAATTTGATACCCGCATGATTTGAACTTGAATTCCCAGTTTCGACGGTGTGAAACCTATGGAAGTCGTTTGAAGTTACAATAATGTTTGTTAGAGTTATAAGATTACGTGGAAAATGGCGGAATTTAACCTGGTTTTCTTATCATGCTTGAAGTTCATGATTACGAGTTTAGTTTTGGAGGGAACATAGAACAATTCCTAGATGGAAATCATGAATATGAAACTTTTTGTATGATGCATTTGAATATGAATTGATTAATGACAATGTAGAAAAGAAGTTGAAAGAGCTGAAACTGTTTTGTGAAAGAAAGATGCATGCCTGTTTTATTCTATATAATAATGCTGGTTTAAAAATAAAGTCTACTGAATTATGTTACATGTCATGTGATAACTTGGGGACATAACATATGGATTGCACAATAGTACATGATGTGCTTTTATCTAATTTATTATAGTAGCGGGTACAGACATACTGACATAGATGCACGGTAGCAAATTCATATGTGGAATGCAAAAGAGAGAATGCAAATCTTTAGAAGACTTTGCTAACACGTTAGGACTTAGGAGGGGCATTTTTTCAACAAACAATATTGTATCTTTTTTTCTTTTTAAACGGCAAATATCATTCATTCATAAGAAACCGATAAGGTAACTTTTATTTCCTGACAAGCTTATGAAAAAAGCACCTGAAGGTGTGGTTAATTTGGCCAAAAGGTGTGGTACTAGAACACACCTTTTAGCCTCGCATCATAAGGCCGTATGTCATAAGGGCCGGTGGATTTTGATGTTAATGGTAGTTAATTAGAGGGAATGATAATTGTTATTGTAAATAATAATAAGGAGATTACAATATATATATAGACTTGAATAATACAAACTAGACCCTATACAATTAGACATAATTTAAATATGAAATAATATCTTGTCTAACATCCCCCAGCAAGCTAAGGCCGGGAAGCGACTCTTAGCTTGGATCGAAGAAAGAGAAAACGCTGAGTAGACAGAGGCTTTATAAAGATGTCGGCAATCTAATCATCTGTAGTGATGAATTGCACTGAGAGTTGACCTCTAGCGACTCTTTCATGAACTGAATGGAAATCAACTTCAGTATGCTTTGTGCGGGCATGAAATACCGGACTGGCTGATAAGTATGTGGCTCCGAGATAATTATCACACCACAATGTAGGAGTTGATCGAACCGGGACCCGTAATTCTTGTAAAACGGATTGTATTTAAGTGAGTTCAGAAACTGCATCAGCTAAAGCTTTATACTCTGATTCTGTAGATGACCGAGAGACAGTTTTCTGTTTACATGCACACCACGAGACAAGATTACACCCTAGATGGATAGCAAATCCCCCCGTGGAACGACGGTCATCTGGACACCCGGCCCGGTCAGCATATGAGAAAGCGGACAGATTGTTGAAGGTTGAATCTGCATAGGCATGGAGAACTTGAGTTGACTGCTGCTGAACAAGCAAGTCGTGGGAGAGAGTACCCTTTAAGTACCGCAAAATACGCTTTACCGCGGACCAATGATTCTCCGTCGGAGACTGCATAAACTGGCAGACCTTGTTGACTGCAAAGGTGATGTCCGGACGGGAAAGGGTGGCATATTGTAAAGCCCCGACAACTTGTCGATAGCGTGCCGGATTGGCAAATGGTGGACTGTCCTCTAAAGCAAGATTTGCTGATGTAGAAATTGGAGAAGAGAAGGGTTTGGAGTCCAATAGGTCTGGTTTTTGAAGAAGCTCCAAAATATACTTTTGTTGAGATAAAATGATGCTTGCCCCTTTGGAAACAATCTCAATACCCAAAAAATAAGAAAGTTTGCCCATATCCTGAATAGGGTAAGTTCGACTGAGGTGGCTAATAACCGCGTCTACAACCTTTGGATCATTACCTGTAATTATGATGTCGTCAACATATACCAACATATAAAGTACCATGGCCCCGGAGGTGTAAATAAACAAAGACTGATCGGTTTTGGAGCCTCGAAACCCAAGCTGATGTAAGGTGGAAGACAACCGATGAAACCAAGCACGTGGGGCTTGTTTTAGCCCATACAAAGACTTGTGCAGTAAGCAGACATGACCGGTTTGTGAGGATCCACAAAGCCTTGTGGCTGCTGGAGATAAACAATCTATTTTAAGGCTCCATGCAGGAAAGCATTTTGAACGTCTAACTGACGAAGGGCCCACTTTTGCGTGATCGCCAAAGAAAGCACAATACGAATAGTGGTTGTGATGTGCTAAAAGTAGTCAAATAATTATTAACTAAAATTATACTAATCTAGACACTAAGTAATACTCTAGACCCTTAAACTTAACTTAAACTACTAACCGGCAAGTGAAACGATCGACTCTAGTACAGCTAAGTAAGTCCGGATATCGAACCCACGAGACTCTTTAAATTACGAAACTAGCAAATTAGACTCAACTACAAGACACGACTATTTATTTATAATATTTGAGGGGGAATTTAATACTAATAATAAAATATTAAAACCTAACCCTAATATTATAAAAATAATAAAACATAATAATTACTACTTAATTAATTAATTAATAAACCTTTAACCCTAATTACTTTAACTAACAACCAATTAAACACTTAGATTAACTCAGATGATAAAGATAACTACCCAGACCAGAATCCCCAAAGTTACGGTTATTAAATAAATGGAAAACTCACGTTATGGAACTGGGATCATAAAATAGACCCTTGACAGAAAACCCGAACAGGACCCTTGAACTTCAAGAAGACGCCTATGGATTTCTAACAAGTTTTTAGACTCACCAGTTTTATATTAAATTTCCTTACGGTTATTTAATCGCTTATGTCTAAGTATCTTTTATGGTGAAATCCTACCTTACAGCACGAAATTCAAAAGATAGCAAAGCAAACCCAATTAATTTAATAGACTAAGCTGACAATCAAATCTAGACGGACTCCTTACGAAGAACTAAATCTAGCAATCCCGACATGCAAAGATCTATCAATAGCCTATCACTTTACAGCCTTAGACTAGCAGCTCACTTTTATTTGTTTAATTGATTTTATTGTTTCTATGATTTTAATCGATATTAATCACAAACTAGTCAAGAACACAAAGTAAATGACCTAACAAAACCCTATCCTATGAAACAATCAACAAGGGCTATGTGAAACAATAAATTCAAGTAAACAAAACCAAGCAATCATACGCATCAACTAAATCAAACTTAACAGTTTACTTAGAACATAACATCCATAACGAAACGAAAATCCAAATAAAATCAAACCGAACTAAGGTTCATCATGACCTAGGCAGTCTATGGAATTTAGCCTAGCATATTAATATATAAATCAAATAAAACAAATAATAACGAAAACATGGTGAAAGTATAAGAAACGGGGAATCGAAGATGATAAAACCCGTAAACTTGAACGTGAACGTGTAGCTCTTCACCGGATGTCCTCTTGCCTTTAAAATCACCAACAAACGCGAAAGATAGCTCCAAGAACTCTCCAAAATCGGCCAAGGGTTTTCAGGTTATGTCAGGTTTAAGTTAAATGTGTTTAAATAACCAAAACAAGGCCCGACATTAAGCGAAAACGAAATTAATTAAGCCCAGTGTTGCCGAGGCGCCGCGCGGAGGGCATTTGACCTCCCCCTTTCGCGCGGCGCGGCGTGCTTTTTCATGGGGGCCGGTCAGTTCAGCCCGGTCTGACCGGTTCTCTGTTCTGACACTTCCTGACGCGTTCCTGATCTCCGTTTCGGCTCGTTTTAGCTCGTTTTACTCCCTTTTTCGTCACGATCAAATCCCGGAACCTACGAAACATAAAAACGTTAGTAGTATACAAATCTCGACTAAAAACGAACAAAAACAATTAAAATATTAAATAAAATATACACGGGAAACATAAATATTTATCATTATATCAGGTTGCCTTGACCACATGACTGAATGTTTCCTTGTAGTCAATACCTGGTTGTTGTCGAAACCCTTTGGCCACTAACCGAGCCTTATAACGTTGAATCGTCCCGTTTGGATCCCGTTTAATCTTGTAAACCCATTTGCAATCGATGATATTAGAACCCGGAACACGAGGAACTAGTAACCATGCGCCATTTTTCAAAAGTACCGAGTATTCATCTGCCATAGCTTGACGCCATTGAGGAAAAGTGTTGGCAATAGTAAAGGAGGCTAGTTCGGTGTTAGGGTCGATGGTAGAAGAGGTAAAGGATGATATGTTGTAGGGTGTGGTAGGTTTTGGGTTGGGCCGAAGATTAGAAGGTCGAGGACGAGGAGCTGTTTGGGTACTAGTTTGGGGCTGTCTGGTTATTGTTTGGGGCTGTTCGGTGGCTGTATGAGTGTTGTTTTGAGGTTGGTTGGTGGCTATTTGGGAGGGTCGTTTGTGGCGGCGATGGTAGGTATGAATTAGGGGAGGCCTAGGAGGTGGTGGAGGAGGTGGGACAGGTATTCCCGCTGCTGGGGAGGCTGGGACAGTAGTTGGTGAAGGCTGGTCTGGTAACCAGCAGCCGTAGAGGTGGTATTTTGTTGTACGGAAGGTGGGATACAGTCATCGGTGTCAGGTGGATTGGGATATATAGAGACACAGGGGTCGGGAGAGGGTGAAGGGGAGTGAAGATTGTTAAGTTGAGAAGATTTGAATGGAAAACAGAGTTCATTGAAGCGAACATGGCGGGCGATGTATGTCCGCTCGGTTTCGGGGTCAAAGCACCGATAACCATGATGATGGGAGCTATATCCTAGAAAGACACATGGAGTGGAGCGGAAGTCAATTTTGTGTCTGTTGTAAGGGCGTAGGTGGGGAAAACATTGTGAACCAAAGACTTTTAAGGAGTAATCGGGTGGATGACGAAAAAGATGTTGAAAGGGAGAGAGAGAAGACTTAGAGCGTGAAGGCATGCGGTTAATAAGGTAGACATCGGTTTCAAAGGCAAAATGCCAGAAATGATGTGGCATATGAGATTGAGCAAGTAAAGCGATACCTGTTTCAACCACGTGTCGGTGTCGACGTTCCACAATACCATTTTTTACGCTGGTGTGTGGACAGGAAAGGCGATGAAGAATGCCTAATGATTGAAAGAAGGTGGATAGAGACCAACATTCTCCACCCCCATCAGTTTGGATTTTTTTAAGTTTGGTGTGAAATTGTCGTTCAACCATAACCAGAAACTGTATAAAAATATTATAGACATCAGATTTATGTTTAAATGGAAAAATCCACATGAATTTGGAAAAGTGATCTACACACAAAAGAAAATAATTGTGACCCTCACTAGATGGAATCGTGGCGGGTCCCCAGACGTCACAAATAAGCAAATCTAAAAAAATGTGTACTTTTAAAAGTAGAAGATAACAGATGTAATTTTGATGATTTTCCAATAGAACAAGGTTCACAAAAAGAAACGAAACAATTATTGTTATTCAAAGGTAAATGATAAAAAGACAACATTGACTTCAAAATCTGAGGATGAGGATGTCCCAGTCTTTGATGCCAAATGTTTTGGGAAGCATGATGAGCAGAAAAGGCAGTTTTAGAAATATCTTGTTGTCTTGGAAGCCGAAGCGAGTATAGCCCATCATTACTTGGACCCGTGAGGAGCGTAGTGTGTGTAGACTTGTCCTTCACAGAAAAGAAAGAATCGTGAAATTCAAAATAAACATAATTATCACGACAAAATTTTTGAACAGAAAGGAGGTTTTGTTTAATTTCAAGAACATGTAGGATATTGGTAAGATTAAAGGTACAGTTTGGAGAATTAAATGTGGATGAGCCAATATGTAAAATTGGTAGACCCTTACCATTGCCAACATGGAGGTTGTTACCACCATGATATGCATCAGAATGCTCGAAACTAGAGAGATCTGGGGCAACATGATGACTAGAGCCCGTGTTCGAAAGCCAAGAAGAAGAAGCATATGACCTGGTATCTGCAAAATTAGCCGATGGCTGATGTCTTGGGCGAACAGTAGCTGGGTCCCGATTAGGACAGTGAGCGGGGAGATGCCCTATGCCACACCTATGACAGGATCCATAAACTACGTTTTGATTTGATGCCCAACTGAATTGACTGCGATTTCCACCACTAGGGCCACCCGAGCGATTAGAGCGACCACGTCCACGACTGTTACCCTGCCGATTGTTGAAGCGATTGTTGCCGGATCGGTTAGTGTAGAAGGCTTGGGGCTGAGATGGCAACTGAAGTTGCACACCAAGTTGGGCCACCAATTGTTGAACCACCTGAACAACCGCATCTGATGATGGTGTAGGGCTGCCTTCGGTGGGTTTATCCGAAGATGGAGCCATGGCTGAGAATGCTTGAGTAGGTGGAACAATTGGGGCAGGACGTTTAAGCATATAGTCGTGATCAGCAATCACGGCATGAAGTTCGTTGTAATCAAATTGACGAGTAAGGGCCGTGGTCTTAACGCCATGGTATTCGTCACGTAGGCCAGAAATAACCATCATAACAATGTCTTTTTCTTTCAAGGGTTCACCAATATTAGCTAGGGCAGAGGCATATTCTTGTGCACGTTGGAAGTATGCTGTAGGGGTTTCATCAGCCTTCATCTCAATCCTTAAAAGTTGTGTTTTTAAGGTATATTATCGGGAGGAAGTGTGAGGTGCAAAGGCCCGCTCTAGGGCAAACCAAACGTCACGGGCAGTAAGAGCAGGGGCGGACCTACCTTTATGGGAGGGGGGTCAGCCGACCCCTGTGAAATTTTCTTTTTTAGTGCTATTAGAGTGTTAAAATCTCAACCGACCCTATGAAATTTGACACTGACCCCTGTAGAGTTTCAAAATCAGATGGGTGATGACTGATGAGCATATGCGAAACCATCAGTGAAACTTTGCCATGTTTTTCAGTCATCGTATCTTCTATTCAATAAAACTTGCAGAAAAAGGAAGTGAGAATGAAAAAGTCAAGAAACCCTAATCTTAGTTATGTATTGGGCCATAAATGTTTATTTCAAGGCCCACAAACATTTATTTAAATATAAACAAATTAGTCCTTTTGGGTTATATATATATATTATGAACGGAGCTTTTTTTTATTATACTTTTAAATTATTTTTTTGCCCGTTGTTTTAATACATTAACCATTGTTTTTGTTCTAATACTTAAATAATATTTTTTGGTGTATAAAGAATTTAAAACCAACTAAAGTAATGTTAACGAATTCGATTAGTGATCAAAATTTAAACGATAACTAAACTTGTTTCATTGATAAATACTTGTTTAGGAATGCCAAAGTAGATGATATTTTAATTAGATTTCAAAAAATGAAACCAACAAAGAACGACTTTAAATGTACTGTATTTTAATTTTGCATTTGTAATGGTATTTCGTTTAATTCCCTTTATTTTAATGACCCGAATTGATTTGACCCGATCGGAACTGTCAATCCGGACCGAGAAAAAAAATATATACATATATATATATCCGTGTAATAACACAAAAAATTTCCGACTCTTACGAAAAAATTCCCTGGATCCGCCACTGAGTAAGAGTGCCTTTGGCATGATGTAAAGCGCCCTCAGAGATAGTGAAGATAAGGAGCATCCGAACGTATTGTTGGAAAGCCAGATTGGGTAGGGATTCGGATGGTGGTGCAGGTGCATTATCTTTGGGAGGGCCTGTAGGAACAAGAACAATTATGGTGGTTGGAGGACAGGGTACGGTTCTGTCAATATAACCAAAAAGATTATTGGTGACTAAGAACGGGTGAATAACCAATAACCAGGAACTGTAGTTATCGGAGTTGAGGGTAAATCTAAACTTGTGGGAGTTGTGGACTGCTTTTTCTTTTTGATCAAATGTAGTGAGAGTGGCCATAGGTAATTGGTTTTAGAAAAAGAAAGAAAGAGGAAGATTTGAGGGGTGGTACAGCGGAGGAAGACAACAACAAGGCTGTTAATCTGTGATCAGGAAAAAAAAATAGAGGTAGGGCCGGCAGGTTTGTGCTGCAGAAATTAGGGTTAGGAATAACTGGATGTGATACCAAGTTAATTAGAGAGAATGATAATTGTTATTGTAAATAATAATAAGGAGATTACAAGATATATATAGACTTGAATAATACAAACTAGACCCTATACAATTAGACAGTATTTAAATATGGAATAATATCTTGTCTAACAAAGGTGTGGTACTATAATACTTGATTTTATAATATACAGTTATACACCATGCTTTGTTGCTGTGTTCCCCAGTTCATTTATGAAAATAAAGGCAACGGTTTTTCTTCTTATCTTTTCTTTAGGCATCTCCTACTTCTCTTTAGTTTTCTTTCATTCCAAGTATTTTCAATTTGAAAAGACACAAATTCTTTTATTTTACTCATAATTTTTCTTTCCCTACCCTTCTTTTCTTTCTTTTAATGAGACTCAATTTCATTTTCCTTTCTTAAATAAACGTCAGGAACACAACATACTTTCTATCCCTCATTTTCCTTCATTTTCTTCCTTAAAGTGAAACTTGAAAACACAATGCTACAAATAAAAGTTCCAATCTTTTTCTAAAAGTTCAAATACAATTTATTTTAAAATAAAGACTAATTCAATAACTTTTTCTTTTTTTCAATTTCAAACATCTTTTAATTTTCTTAAAATAAAGGTCATTTCAGTAACTTGAACATATAGGATAGTTGGAAATTATATTATTCACCCTTTGAGTTAGAGATGTTCAAAACGGTTTGGGACTAGGAACCGGAACCGGTTCCTAACCGGTTCCTATATTCAAAACCCCCTTTTAAACCGGTTCCAGGCTCGAACCGGTTCTCCCACCCTCGGACCCCTAACCTATCTAACCGGTTCCTAACCCGGTTCCTAACCCGGTTCCTGTACCGTAACCGGTCAAAAAACGGCTATTTTTGAACCCAACGGTCAAAAAACGGCGGTTCCGGATGGTTCGGTTCCAGAACCGGTTCCGGTTCCTACCCGCCCCCCACTCAGAAATGCAAGAACCGGTCACGGATCATCGGGTTGAATCAGATAGGGTCCGGTTCCTACAAAAACGGGTAGGAACCGGTTCGGGTCCAGGAACCGGTTTCGTTGAACATCTCTACTTTGAGTATAGCAAACTTAAAAGATGATTTGCAAACTTGCAAATACGAGTTTCAACAACCAAACTTAAATATGATATTTGCAAACTATACAAATAGAACTTCAAACAACAAATGGGTGGCTGAGGTGGTCTATGGTTGTCGTTACCAAATGAACAAAAAATGTCAAAAAGGACACTGATACATACATATCAAACAAAGGTAGAAGAATCAAAAGGAGAGGAAGTTTTGCTCTTATTCACCTTTAAATGGAGAAATGTATCATACCCTTCAAGAATACAACCTCATACTTAAAAATCAAAAGAATATTGTTACTCAAAACTAATAATACTATTACTATTACTATTACTAATTTACTATTTTTCTCCCTCTAAATTGAATCATCCCTGCCCCTGAAAACACACCTTATTTTCTCATACACAAGAACCTCAAATTATCCTTAAATTATGTTAGCCTGCCTGCATCTTCATTAAACCAAACACCCTTATTCCTTCCCTACATCACTAAATCTTCCATTTTCAACCACAACAGATTCATCATCTGACTCGACAACACCATTATTCTTGAAAGCAGCTTTCAAATCTCCATTTTCACTTTCAAGGGCATTTTCGTCTTTCTTGGAATTTAAAACTTTCCGTGGTCGTTTCCCGAGGAAACCCGGGGAGATAAGTGGCTTCAGTTTTGTTACTGAAGAACTTGGCATTACCCGTTTTTCAGGCTCGGGCTTACTTCCAAGATTTACATAATCCATACCGTTAGCTTCTTCACCATTGCTTGAAGAACTAAAAACCGAATTTCCGGTCATACCCTTGATATCATCACCAACATCAGCCTGTATAGATATGATTTTATTTGCCTCGGTTTCATCTTCAAAGGCAACCGTACAATCATTACCAGAATCTCCATTATCACCTAAAATAGAAGACCTCGTGTTTGAATCGGCTGTATCAATGTCCATGGTACTCTCAGAATCAACTGACTCCGCGGTCAACGAGCGGTCAACCGGATGACTTTTGACAGGGATTGCCTCTTGGGATACGTTTGGACGGTCAAATTTTCTAGACGTTTCCTCCGTAGAATTTAAGCATGATTGTCTTGCAGAAACTCTGAAAACAATCAACAAAAAATAAGTGTGAAAAAACGCAATAGCATATACATACACATATACACATATATAATTATATATGGACATGTACCTACTATACAGAAGCATATAAGCTTCCTGTGAGAGCACTTCATCTAGTTCAACTGCATCAACCTAAAACAAAAGTCAACAGAATACATGGAAACTCATGCATTATTCAAGATATTTAGAACACTGAAACATGGAAAAAAATATCACCTTGCAGTCATCAATTCTGTACCAATTTCCAGAAAAATCCTTTGTATAACAAATGTAATGACCAAAATATGATGCATTCAGCATATCCAAATGAACAACCACCGCATATAGTTTGTACTTATCGCTTCCATCAGCAGATTCACTCATGTAAGGACTAAGATCTAAAGATTCCGGGAATGTCACCCTCTTATTAAGTTTCCCAAATCTCCCACTCTGCAAAAGGGTACAAAAAAGATAATAATGACTAAATATCATTTCATGAGCCAACATGATGAAAGACGACCCTGATTGCACGAACCTGAAACCTCTTTAATGCAATGGTAAGAATATTAGGAGCCATATGAATGTTTAGTCGCTTCCATGCTAAAACGTAATCGTTACATCTGCAATAAAAAATAATATCATACGTAGACTTGCTAGCTACAAAAAAGAGAGCAAATTACATTTTTCGGCTTCCATAAATCGTTCTTAAACTAAGGAAATAACAAGAAACATCCTTTATGTTTTAAATAGTTTGCACATTACATCCTTTCCACCAATGGGCGTTAAATTTTTTCGTTAAGTCCAATCATGTGCCTTGCACACAAAGGTATTTTCGTCATTTCATCTTTCTAGGGACTATTTGTGTAATTATCTTTAGCTTTGGGTCCATTAATTTATAAAAAAAATAATTACACAAATAGTACCTAGAAAGATATAATGACGAAAATACCCTCATTGCAAGGCACATGACTGGACAACAGAAAAAAATTAATGCGCGTTAGTGGAAAGAACGAAACATGCAAACTTTATAAAACATAAAGAATGTTTCTTGTAACTTCTTTAGTTTAAGGATGACTTCTGAAAACGGTATAAACTTAAAAGACGAAAAGTGTAATTTACTTATAGAAAAACATCATCATCATCATCATCATCATCATCATCGTACTCAGTATATCCCGCCAATAGCAAAGCTATGGTAGGGTCTGTACTTATTATCTCCATCAAGCCACTCTTTGGCTGTAAACTGGTCTAAACATTCTTCTAAAGATGCAGCATCCTGTACTTATAGAAAAACAATAAAAATAAAGATTACCCGTCACATCTGTACTTATTATCTCCATCAAGCCACTCTTTGGCTGTAAACTGGTCTAAACATTCTTCTAAAGATGCAGCATCCCCTTGAATCTCAACAGTCAGATCCATCATATTTTCAAACTGATTCGATACATTATTGCATTTTGTACACACCACCTAAAAACATTATGAACAAACTTAACATTAGATAAATTCCTTACATAAATATTATTAAGAGTATAAAGACACCTGAGATTGAAGGCGACCGCCAAATATATGTTGAATAAGAGTCGTCTCCTGAGAGCTAGGATGCACATATCTTTCCCCACCATATTCATCAAGACAAACTAATTGCATAGTGTCAATAACAAACCTATAATATGCAAAAGTTGCATAAACAAGATTTAAGTTTTCTAAAAGATGTAACATGTGCATAATCAATTAGTCAGTAAACAACACCTCATGAACTCGTGTGCGTCCTCTTGCTTTCCATGGCCAAGATTCCCTCCAATATTAGGCAATCGTGACAAAATATTAACCGGTGAAAACGCATGGTTACTTTGCCTGACTCGTTCCATATGAGCTTGAAGCTCACACAAAATACACCAATCATTCCGTCGACCTAAAATAAAAAAAAACATTAATAAATAAGAGTCAAAATACACACGCACGAGCACACACATAAGAGAAATCACTAACTAGTACTCCGTATTTAGTAGTTAGTAATTACATTCGTGCCGATGGCCTTTTTCAAGCAAATAAGCAGCAAGTGGTCGAGTGTATGCTAAACATTGTAACACCACATTCGCAAAGCAGCTGTTAAAACATAAAAACTCATTACAACTTCAAAAAAAAACAGCAAACATTCTAGAAGAAAATACAGTTGCTATAAACATAAACCTGTTTCCACAATTCATAAGCCCACAAGGAGGGAAGCCTTTACTATTCCAATTAAAAAGCTCCACAAATTTGTCATAGGGAAAGAGAATCTGAAATAGAAAAAACAGGCAACAGAATGTCAAGAGACCAAATATTGAAATCAATTTTGACGCGAAAATGCAGACGCGAATTTGGACCTTTTTTATCTGTGTAGAATTCCCAGTGCCAGACAGGCGAAATTCGTCACATCTTTTCTTGTGCCCATTTTTCCAGTGAGATCGTTGACATGATTCCGAGCTGAAAGATAGAATACAAGAAAATTAAGCTTATATAAAAATAGGCTGCTCGTGTAAACGTGATCGATTCCGTAGATTCAAATTCTCAACCCAAAAGGTGATTTTTCATTCCTACCTTATATTATCAAATCTCATGAATGGTTAAAAAAACACTACCAACAACCAGTGAAGTGCAATTGTAACAAGAAATATTGTTTTTCATACTAGAATCAAATACATAAATAATTAATTTTCACAGAAGACCTTCTTCTCAATGAAAAATTGGGGTTTAAAATTGAGTTATGTAAAACATACATATATGATCAGCTAATATGTTCCTGGGGGTGTGCAATAACCAAACCGTTAACCGAAAACCGATGAAACCGAACCGAATGTCGCTTTATCGTTTTTTAACCGTCAATTAACCGAACCGAATAATTAAATGTCATACATTGCAGCTTTTATACCTCCATTTCATGTATACCCCATTTTCATGTAACTGCAGGCAAAAACTCTAGCCCAAGTTTGATTTTTGTTATTAACCAAACCAAACAGAAAACCGACAAACTAACTGAATAAACGGAACCCATTAACCGGAAACCAATAAAGTAGCCAAATAAACGGAACCCATTAACCGCAAACCAATAAACTAACCGAATAACCGAAGACCAATTGGTTAAATTTCCCAAAGAATTAAAAAAAAAAAACCCAAATTCCCCGAAATGAGAACAACCTGCATTAATGAATATAAAATTGTAATAATAAAATGATAGTGTAGGTAGGTAAGTACCAGTATCGAACGAGTTTACATCTGGAACAAATCTTGGTGGTGAGGCGATTACAAACAGCGCACGAATCACTACTAATACCCGGCATCGATACGACGTCGTCAGACGAAGAAGTGTTCTTGAAGAGTAGGTAGTAAATGAATCCAATTATTATAACGAGTGATGTGATGCCAAATCGGATGTACCAATTGAGATCTGCGGTGGTGGAATTGGGTTCACGCATCGACAATTGATTAGATTAGATTAGATTACTGCGAATGAATTTCATCAACATGGTGAGGTGAGTGATTGACTGCAAAACCCAAAAGTTATATTTTAGGCAAGGAATAAAGGGCAGTGCCAGAAGCTACCACATCTAACTCCATCTTTCCTTTCCTTTTACGCCACATGCAAACCACCGGTTTAATTGAAAGAATTTTTGGGTGAGCAAGATAAGGTCGGACCCTTAAAACCCGGTTACTTGACTCGCAAAACCCTTAATTAGACCCGATTATATAATATGGGTTGGGTAAAGTGTATTTAAAATTCACCTTAAAGGGTAAAAGGGTTTCAAGGGTCCTACCCTTTTTCAAACCCTTTACCCGTTTACTAGTTTCTAGATAGATATGTATGAGATTCGCGATTAATCTGAAATTTAGGAGAGATATATATTTCATATGAGGTTTATCCGAAATTTCCCAATTACTACGAAAAATAAAAATAAAGGGTCATACCTACTAATTAGAAACATATATATGGGAATCACTGAATTAGTCTCTACATGAAATTTGTAAATGTGAATATTTCAGTTTAAATGGATGATTAACTTTTAAAGTTAATTTTACTATGTTATTAAATGTAAAGTATAATTGTTCTAGGATTCATATTTTAAAGTCATATATGAGATATTCAACTTGTAAATGCATAAAAAGAGATGTGATTACTGCCTTAAAGGGTAAAGGGTTAGACTCTTAAAACCTTTATTTATACCCGGCCCTTTTATTGTTTAGAGGGTAGGGTCTAGGGTCCACGTTTCTTCCTAAAAGGGTAAAGAGTCCGGATAGGGTATTGGGTAAAAGGGTAGGGTCTTATCCTTTGAATAGCCCTAGTTATGAGCCAATTTCTTTTCCATACAGGAGTAGGTCTGACTACTTACCTTAAATACATATGGGCGCTACGTCTATTAATATTTACATTTATCAATTTACTACTCATAGAAGACAATGAGAACGTTAAATTTTAATGATGGGATGTTCTTCAAGAACTATGTTTTTCTGAATTACATCATGAAATCTTTTTTGATAAGTTTTAGGGGGCTCCTCGACTTTGCTACAACTACAACATAGAAAACAACATAATAACTCATTCAATTTTGTGAATATTTTGCTTCATTTGAGTATAATTTTGCATGACATGCTTCCTATGCAAAGTTCTGATCACCATTGAAGGAAGTTAACGCTGTCACAAATGTTTCAAATTTGATAAAAGTTAGAAGCATTGATAGGCCTGGGTGTAGCATGTCGGAAGTATTCGCTATCTTTCTTAAGTTTTAATAGACGATGGAAAAATAGTCAATTTTCAAATCCAGAACCTTTTGATTAATTTCAAAAATACACTTGAAAATCAATTTAAAACCCGAATCATGTTTAAAATTTTAACTTTCATCATTTTGACATTTTGAAGTCCAAATTTTGTACCCGTAATAAATTGGACAATAAATCTATTTGAATTCCCAAACTTTTAAAAATATTCATATTTTCCATTGTTAACCCGTAACAAATTTTGAACTAAATGTAGTTAACTTGTACAAAACAATCTATTTACCAACTTTTGATCCATTAAATTTAAGTTACACAAAAAACCCGAAACAATCATTGATAAAAAATCCAAGAAATAAACATGATAAATTTTGCTATATATGATAGTGATTGGTATATATCATCCTTACAATTTAAAACACACACACACACACACACACACACACACATATATATATATATTTTGTTGTGTTGCAAGTAAGAAATTTTGATTCTATTATCTATATCTATGTCTATATCTATATCTATATTACACATAAAACATAATAGGAGGATACAATGGTAATTAACCAAATCAAGGAGACGCCGTTAAATTAAATGCATTAACCTTCGGTGACTAACCAACTCCATCTCAGGCGACTCACAATAAGTAAAATGATTGCCCAATTAATAACAAGGATAGGAAGGATGCTTCTTCATTCCGACGACTTCATGTTCTTGTAGTTAATTCGTCGTTTCATTCATGGTGCAAATGAATATGAACTTTATCTATTCAGGCCTTACAATTCATTAACGGCTTCTTCAATTGATAGGTAATTAATTAGCGATTCCTTGGCTCCTTCACTTGATAGGTACTTAATGTTGACAAAGATTTCATTGATCCACTCGATTGCATGCGATTTTGTCGTTCGTTAATTTAGTTGTTGGTATTCTCAATTGTTTTTTTATAATCCATTTGTTGCTCCCGATTAGTATGCTCTGATGACAAACACTAACTTTACGGTTGATGTTCAACATCTGTCTCTGATTCTGTCTTGCATCTTCGTAATCCTTTCGTACATATGATGTTTCTAATATGCAGGTGCGTTTGATCATTATATTTAATTAAAATATCTTACCTGGTTACAATTTTGAGGTCAAAATACGTTGCCTGTAGTTATTGATTTGTGGTGACTCACATTGATTCAGTTAGTTCATGAAGAGGCTACCTCAGAATTGGCCCAACAAAGCCCAAAGTCATCATCAAAACAAACGGGCCCAAGATAAAGAGCCCAACCCAATGAGGTCCAGTGCATACTCAGACAAAAGACCAAGTCAACGACAGACCGGCCACTGGAGGGCTGATGGGGTCAGACCTGAAGCATACGTACTCTGAGGAGGCCAAGAAATGTCCAGCGGGTAATAGCGAGTTCTCTGCCAAAGTCAGAAGAAAGGAAAGACCGTTGGATAATAGACTCAACCTTAGTAATAACGGTCCGGGGGAAAGATTCCTCCGGGACCTATAAATCATGTATACATTCCTTTTGTAAAACTCATGCACACCAGAAGCAATAAAAATTGTCTTCTTTTTTTACGGCCATCTCACACTAAAGCTAACCAATCAAACCTCACACATCACACACTCACGAGCCACAGTTCGCCAAACAATAACGATTCACTTGAGGTTTCAACATTGGCGCCATCCGTGGGACCTGCGTAAATAACAATCCCGCTCGCAGTTTTGGAGAAGATGGCAGACCTGAACTCAGACAAGACCTTACCCGCGTTCCAGTCTTTTTGGCGACGACAGCACGCTGGTGACGCCGGCAGGAAAAGAGGGAGAAAATCTACCCAAAACAGATCTGTCACTTGAAAACATGCAAGAAAGCGAAGATTTGGTACTGATTGAAGACGAGATAGAAAAAGAATATTCGAGACCAAGGGCGGAGAAGGAAAAATCCTTGGAAGAAAAATGGGAGATAACTCCCGAGTTTGTACGGGCTCACAAAGACACTCTCAAGGCATGCCTAGACGAGCATAAAAGGAAGGAGAAACTCATGGTGGTCAAGACATGCATGTCGTTCGAAACACTCGGATAGGGGATTGGAGAGGAGCCTAAGGATGTTCAGAACAAGGATTCTAGCGTTCTTTTAGAATCCCTTGTCACCCTCCTTTCAACTGATAAAGTAAGGGAAAAGGAAAAACATGTGCCTGATACCCTAGATACCCCTTATCGTCCATCTGACACATCCGACGTGTCCAAGTTCACTCGACGGATAGCAGAAGCTGCCCTACCTCCAAAGCTTCATTATCCGTCCACTGTGGATAAGTACGACGACACTCAAGACCCGGAAGACCATTTTCATGCCTTCCGAGGAGCTGGAATGGTAAGTGGGTGGTCCATGCCAGCCTGGTGCCTAATGTTCCCCAAGACTTTAACAGGAGGGGCGCGAGAATGGTTTGACAGTTTAGAGCCCGGAAGCATAGATAGTTATGAGGGCTGAGAGGAAAGTTCCTACAAAACTTAGTCAGCAAAGGAAGGCAATGAAGAACCCGAACGAGATCTTGCACATAAGGAGAATAGACGAGGAAAAGGTGGAACAATTCATGGATCGGTATGTGGCCGAAAGTATGAACATCAAAGGGGTTCTGGAAGTCATGAAGATTAGTGGTTTCATAAACGGGGTGAGATTTTCCCAGTTGACAGAAAAACTAGGAGAAGATTTTCCAGCCACTTTCGACTAACTTATGGATCGTGTGAGGGCATTCGTGAGGGGAAAGGACACGGGGTCCAAGCTGAGAAAATGGGAAACGAAAAAAGGGGCACCCAAACACCCAGGTGGAAGGGGCGCCGGAGTTACCAGTCTGGGAAAGATTCGAGCGCTGTTCGAAAAGACTCGTTTCATGCCCTATAGGCCACCCGGAAATCCCTTCGGTTACACGTCATCCACAACTTATCACCCACCCCGGTTCCAAACCAACCCACGCCCTGAAGGAAACCGTTTCAGACCTCCTTTTGGAGAGAGGCTCCCACCGGGAGAAGAAGACGTATTATTGGCCGATTAAGACAAATACCCGCCTATAACAAATAGCCTTTTCAAGCAAGCGTACAAGTCAAACCCCCAGGGGTATTGTAACTACCACAAAAGTCATGGTCATACCACTGAAAGCTGCGTCCAGTTTAAGAAATTATGGGAAGCAACCCTTAAGTCGGGGAAACTACTCCTTACCACCAGAGGATCTCCTTCCAAAGTTAAGGAGGAAGACGAAGACAAACACTTCGTGGATACGATACGGAGAAAGAGAGGAAGTAGAGGATCCTGGAAGGACTCCCAAGGTGGGAAGAGTGGGGTCTCTCACCATGAGCACAAGATGGATGAAGGCGGAAGTATCCTTCCCTGGCTTAAAGGAAGAAGAGGCTAGGGAAATGCCTCTGAACATATCGGCAAGTGTAGAGGGACACCGGGTCTCTCGAGTCCACGTCGATGGGGGAAGTGGAGTGGAAGTAATGTATGAACACTGTTTCGTGAGACTATAGAGGGAGGTCCGGAGTAGACTGGAAGAGGATGTATGCCCACTGATAGGATTCTCAGGGGAAGTGGTGGAACCTCTAGGTTCTCTCACCCTCTCATTTACCCTCCAAGATGGGGAGAGGACCCGAATGGTTTACCTCCGTTTCTCTGTAGTTCGAGCGCCTTCAAAGTATAACATTATCCTAGGCAGACCAGGCATGAAAGCGCTCCGAGATGTCCCGTCCACAGTCCACGGGTACATGAGATTCCCTACCCCAAGGGGATAGCCACCATCCTGTCATCTACGAAGATAATAGCCAGCATGGGAAAGGGGTCCAAGCCTAAGAAAGGGGTGGAAGAGTGGGTCCTAAACGGGGAACACCCGGATCAAATAGTGAGAGTTGGATCCCAGCTATCCGAAAGAGGGAAGGCCGGATTAAAGGAGGTGCTATTGCACAATGTCGACGTGTTCGCCTGGAAGCATGAGGACATGACCGGAGTCTCACGAAGGGCCTGATACAACATAGCCTCGATGAATTCCAATGGATGGAACCGGTAAAATAGAAAATGATGAGTCCCCCCCCCGAAAAGTCAAGCGGTGAGGGAGGAAACCTCAAAGCTTCTACAGGCAGGGATCGCTCGAGAAGTTAAATACCCTTAATGGATATCGAATCCGGTCATGATTGCGAAATCTGATAACAGTTGGCACATGTGCGTTGACTTCAAGGATCTGAATAAAGCCCGCTCGAAGGATTCGTACCCACTCCTAGAGGTCGAAAAGAAGATAGAATCTCTTACCCAGTTCCCTCTCAGGTGCTTCCTAGATGCATACAAAGGGTACCACCAGATTCAAATGGACCCTAAATATGAAGGAAAGACAGCGTTTTACACCAACAAAGGGACCTTTTGCCACACCAAGATGCTTTTCGGCTTGAAGAACGCGGGGGCAACGTATCAACGATTTATGGACCGGTTGTTTGATCATCAGCGGGAGAGGAACGTGGAAATATACGTTGATGACCTAGTCATCAAAAGTATTGACGAAGATAAAATGATTGGCGATATCAAAGAGAAGTTCAACACTGATGTGTTGTAAAACACACTTACTTTCCTTGTGATTTTATCATGGTTTTTATGCTTAATTGTTTATTTTATGAAAGTATTGGGGGTTAAGTGCAATAATTTACAAAGTTTAAATGTTAATTGTAGGTTTATGAAAGATGGTGAAAAAAGAGTTAAGTTGGAAGATTCTAGGGGCCTTTTTGGTCAAGTTTCAAAACTACAACTCAAGGCCCGACCCAAGCCCACAAGTTAGAAGCCTTACATGATATTATATTAAGTTAATTAACTTAATTTTCTGCCATATACCAGCCCTAAATCCCGAAATTCAGCAGCCCCAATTCTGCCCACAACTTGCGATCGGCAGCAGCAAAGAGAGAAAGAAAAAGAGTTTGGCGGCTAGGGTTTGGTGGTTGTGACGGCTGGAGAAGAAGAATAACACCAAGGAGGGCTTGCTACAGCAGCTAAGGGCTATAATCATCATAATCTCAGCCATATAATCATAAGTATTCATCCATAGACTTTGTGTTTTTGTTCAAGAACCCTAACTAGTTAACCTTGATCTTTTTGTTGGATTGTTTTGCAAGTAATTTGAAGTTTAACTTGTGTTTGATTGTTCTTGATTATTGAATGAGTTTACTTATGTTTATGTTGATGCTTATGATGTTTAATTTGAATATTAGCTGCTGTCCAAAATTAATGTGTAGCTAAACTTGTTAGTTCTACCTAGGTTAGATGATTATTGTTAGGTTTTAGTAAGTAGTTTGGATTGTTGATGATCATGACTTAAATTGTTAATGGAAAGTTTGATTTAACAGTAAATTAGATTGTGTTTAGTGGCTGTGTTTTGTTTGATTATACCTAATAACCTCGTGCTTTAATTAATTGAATCGGTTTTGATTAGTTGTTGCATGTTTAAGGCTCTTTACTTTGTGTTTAGGGTTTATTTGCGGGAAGTACAACCGTAGGGATAAGTGAGTAAATTAATTAGATAAAATCAGTTGTGAAACACCTTCTTAGAGACCGAGAGGTGATAAGAAGTAAACTCGTCTCATTACTTTTACTTGTTAGAATTAAGATCGCGCGAGAGCGGATTTTGTTCTTGTCGGGTTTAGATGTTTGAGCGATTAGTTGGTCTAGTTTAAGTTAAGTTGAATTGTTCCTCTATCCTTGGTTGCGTAGTATTCGTTTCCATTAGGCTAGTGTGTCGGTGAGACCGAGAGGTGAGTCGGCATTAGAACACGTTAATAATTTGTTTTCCCGGTTTGTTCTTAAAATCAACTAAAATAAGTTAGAGTTTGTTAGTGAGACCGAGAGGTGATCTGACCTTCTTGAGCGAACCTTAGTTATGTCATACTTTAGGACCGGTGTCGTGAGAGTTTTCAATCCATTGTCTTGTCATCTTCTTCAATATGATTCATACCCAGGTAGACGTTTTTATCACTGCAGTCAAAGTTTTCGAAGTTTTGTCAAAAGTTTTCATTTAGTTAAGTTAAGTAGTTAAATCAAATCTAAAAAAAAATCAATTAAATATTTTGGTGAGTCTTGGTTAGAGTTTAGTGATTATAAACGTTTTCACGTGTTTTCGAGTTCGATATCCGGACTTTCCTCATCTGTGCTATACGCGAGCGGTACACTTGCCGTTTGTGTGAACTAGGATAGATTGTTTGGTTTTTAAAGCTTAGTTGCGACTTGTGTTTTATTCAAATATATATATATATATATATATATATATATATATATATATATATATATATATATATATATATATATATATATATATATTCGCACATCAAGTTTTTGGCGCCGTTGCCGGGGACATGGTTTGAGGCGTATTAAGAACGACTCGAGTTAGGACTTGCCTTGTTTACTACTTGTCTTTCTTATTTGTTTTGTTTGTTAGTTTAAAATAGTTTAGCTAATTATAGTTTCTTTTATTTATTTTAATAGTTGTATGCGACGTACTCAATCTCTAGGACCACCAGAAATTGAAGGATTCCCCGAACCAGAGAGAGAGCTTTTTGAGAGACGTCGTACAAAACCGTCTTCCAGTTCATCTATATCCGTCGGTAATACATTCTCTTCTCCTACTTTTTCTGAACCCGTCATTAGGGATAGGATTATGGGCGATGCGAATCCACCACCGAGGAGGACAGTTGCAGACCGGGCTCGTCCGGTCGATGCTGGCGCGAGATCCAGCGTTGCTCCACCAGCTATAGGAGTTCAAACGACTTGGCAGATTCCATCTAATGATCTAAACACGATTGCTCATTCTGCTCAATTTCACGGGTTACTCCATGAGAACCCACATGCTCATATCACTCGCATCACATGAATTTGCGACACGTTTCATCTTGTCGGCGTATCCGAAAACGCCATCAAACTCCGAATCTTTCCGTTCTCACTCGTTGATCATGCGAGTCTGTGGCTTGAGTCCCTCCCACAGGGATCCATTGCTACTTGGGCTGCCATGCAGACCCAATTTCTTGAAAAATACGATCCTCCGGCTAAGGCCGCTCGTTTGCGTAACCAAATTCATTCTTTCTAGATGGAGGACACCGAGAGCTTCTACGAGGCGTGGGAAAGATTCAAAAATCTACTTGCGTTATGTCCAAACCATGGCCTACAAGACTGGGCGGTTGTTGAGAAGTTCTACAACGGAGTGACATACGCAACTCAGAGTATGCTCGACACAGCTACAGGAGGTAACCTACAGACAACAAAGGATACGGATGAGTGCATTGCCTTGTTTAACGGTTTAGCCATGAGTGGATACCAGCGACCACCAGTTAAGAGTACCAAAACCATCGATTCCCTATCACGCGACATGCATTCGGTCGACACGAGCACCGCATTTGCGGCACAAGTTGAAGCGTTAGCAAAGATCGTGAAGGACTTGCAGGTGAAAAGTAAGTTATGTGAGATCTGTAGAGGGGGACATGATACTGTTCAGTGCCCCGTAGGTTTCCAGGAGGAGGCAGTTGACTTCGTTAATAATCCAAACCGAAATCAACATTCTTTCAATTCTTATAATTTGGGGTGGAGAGGTAACCAAAATTTCAACTGGAGGAAAGGAAATCAGTCCGGCTTCCAGCAACGTCAGTGCCTATTCCAGGATTCCGGTGAGGGAACGAGTAGTGGGGAGAAGAAGCCCACGTTAGAGGAGATGATGGCACAACAGACACAGATGCTGTCGCAACTCATGACTCGAGAGGACTCCCGTCACAAAGAAACTCAAGAGAATTTCCGGGAGCACGAGTCATTCATGAGAAATCAAGGAGCGTCAATTCAAAATCTTGAGCGTCAGATAGGAGAGATAGCAAGTCATCTAAATGAGAGGTCGCCAGGTACACTTCCAAGTAACACTGAACAAAATCCGAAGGCGTTCGCGAAGGCTGTGACGACAAGGAGCGGTGCAGGGGCACGTAGCGAGCCCGTGATTCAAGAGGCGACGAGAGGAGTCGTTAACGAGCCTGTGGTAGATGTAGAGGAGCAGGAAGACGAGGAGATTCAGTTGGAGTCTCCACCGGCCAAGGTGCATCAGAGGCACAACCCCGGAAGTTCAGCACAGGCCGAGAACCAACCATTACCCAGCACACCACCGAGAGTCTACAAACCTAGACTCCCATATCCCGGGAGAGTCCGTAGGGATAGAGACGAAGAGCAGAACTCCAAATTTCTTGATCTTCTGAAGCAACTTCATCTTAATATTCCTTTCCTTGAGGCACTTACGCAAATGCCCAAATACGCAAAGTTTCTTAAGGATATTCTTTCAAACAAAGAGAAGTTAGCCGAAGTCTCTTTCATTCCTCTGAGTGCTGGTTGCTCTGCAGTTTTGCAGAGAAAGTTACCAGAAAAGATGTCCGATCCTGGGAGTTTCACAATTCTCTGCATCTTGAGTGATAATACGGTCGTCCATGCGCTGGTAGATCTTGGTGCCAGTATTAATCTCATGCCGTATTCCGTGTATCGCAAGTTGGGTCTAGGCGAACCGAGGCCTACCCGTATGAGTATCCAGCTTGCTGATCGTTCTATGAAATACCCCCGAGGGGTGGTCGAGAACATGCTTGTTCGTGTCGACAAGTTCATCTTCCCGGTGGACTTTGTCATCCTGGACATGAACGATGACGATAGTGTCCCACTCATCTTGGGCCGACCATTCCTTGCCACTGCACAGGCATTGATCGATGTCTGCGAGGGTAAATTAATCTTAAGAGTTGGGGATGAGAACGTCACCTTTGACGTTCGACAGTCACTGAAACACCCCAAGTCTACTGATGACTCCTTATAATTCATTGATACCATCATGGAGCATGTCGGGGAGTTTCTCAGCGAAATTTGTGGAGGATCTGCCTCCGACAACCAGATTCTCGATAGGGAGATTCCGGAGATTGAAATGGTTGCCGTAACCAATCAGTCCTTAAATGACGACACCGAGTCGCATACCCCTGAATCTGGCGTGTCTGCTGAGATCGTACGAGACGATCCGATGGACCAACCTTCGGTCGAGAGTCCTCCTTCTTCCTTAGAGCTTAAGGATTTACCTTCCCACCTTGAGTATGCATTTTTAGAAGAAGAGAGGAAGCTTCCGGTTATCATTGCATCTGCTTTGACCGAGGTCAAGAAGGAGAAGTTGTTGAGGGTGCTACGAAAGCACAAGGAGGCTATTGCATGGAAGATTATCGACATCAACGGTATCAACCCTTCGTTTTGCATTCATAAAATCCTCATGGAGGAAAATTTCAAAACTGTCGTCCAGCCGCAACGGCGGCTTAATCTGAAAATGCAAGAGGTCGTAAAGAAGGAGATCATTAAACTCCTTGTGCGAGGATCATTTTCCCCATTTCTGATAGTGCTTGGGTGAGTCCTGTCCAAGTGGTTCCTAAAAAGGGTGGCATGACTGTCGTCACCAACGAGAGGAACAAGCTTATTCCCACGAGGACTGTGACGGGATGGCGAGTCTGCATCGACTATCGCCGACTGAATGATGCTACCAGGAAAGACCACTTTCCTCTCCCATTCATTGATCAGATGTTAGAGCGTTTAGCAGGTCAGCAGTACTACTGCTTCCTAGATGGTTTCTCCGGGTACTTCCAGGTTCCGATAGCTCTCGACGACCAGGAGAAAACCACTTTCACCTGCCCTTACGGAACGTTTGCTTACAAACGTATGCCGTTCGGACTTTATAACGCTCCGGCCACATTCCAGAGGTGTATGGTGGCCATTTTCCATGATATGATCGAGGACTCCATGGAGGTGTTCATGGACGATTTTTCCGTATTTGGGAGTTCCTTCGATCATTGTTTATCAAATCTCGAGAGGATGATGTCCCGCTGCGTTGACACCAACCTAGTCCTTAACTGGGAGAAATGTCATTTCATGGTTCGCGAGGGCATTGTTCTAGGTCATCGAATCTCAAGTGCGGGGATAGAGGTTGACCGGGCAAAGGTCGAGACCATTTCTAATCTTCCCCCGCCTACTTCTGTGAGATCAATTCGTAGCTTTCTAGGTCATGCCGGGTTCTACCGCCGGTTCATCAAAGATTTTTCTAAAATCGCGAGACCCATGACCAAAATTTTGGAGAAGGATGCTCCATTTGTTTTTTCTGAACAGTGTATCGAGGTTTTTGATCTTGTAAAAGACAAACTCGTTAACGCCCCAATCATGGTTGCTCCCGACTGGTCATTACCATTCGAGTTGATGTGTGACGCGAGCGACTTCGTAGTCGGAGCGATTCTTGGACAACGGAAGGATAAATATTCCATTCGATCTACTATGTGAGCCGGACCTTAAATGGCGCGCAGGAAAGCTATACCACCACCGAAAAAGAGCTTTTAGCTGTGGTGTTCGCTTTCGACAAATTTAGGTCCTATCTGGTTTTAGGAGATTCGGGAGTTAGGATCGACGATCGTTTTCCGAAGGAGAGTCTAATGTTTGTTACTGCACAAGAGGAAGGTTTTCCATGGTTTGCTGATTTCGCGATCTATCTTGCTGACGGATACCTCCCAAAGATGCCTTACCAGCAAAAGAAGAAATTCTTTGCTGACATCAAATTTAACCTTTGGGACGATCCATATCTTTTCCGCATTGGTGCTGATCAGCTTATTAGAAGGTGTGTAGATGTCAAGGAAGGATGGAAAATTTTGAGCCATTGTCATATGGGACCGACTGGAGGTCACCACGGTGTGAGTTCTACAGCAAAGAAAGTCTTTGATTCTGGTTTTTACTGGCCGTCTATCTTTAAGGATGCTCATCTGTTCGTTACGAGTTGTGATCGTTGCCAGCGTGTCGGCAACATTTCTTCGCGAAACGAAATGCCCCAGAATGCCATTCAAGTTTGTGAAGTTTTTGATATTTGGGGTATTGATTTCATGGGACCGTTTCCATCTTCGCGTGGAAACAAATACATACTCGTGGCCGTCGATTACGTGTCTAAGTGGGTTGAGGCCAAAGCTCTACCCACCAATGATGCCCGAGTGGTGGTCCGTTTTCTAAAAAGTCTATTTGCTCGTTTTGGAGTCCCGAAAGCCTTGATCAGTGATCGAGGTACTCATTTCTGCAACTCGCAGATGGATAAGGCGTTGAAGCATTATGGGGTCACCCATCGGCTTGCGACCGCCTACCACCCACAGACTAGCGGGCAAGTAGAAGTGAGTAATCGGGGAATCAAACGTATTCTCGAGAAAACGGTTGGTTCAAATCGTCGGGATTGGTCCGACAAATTAGATGACGCTCTGTGGGCCTTCTGTACAGCCTACAAGACTCCGACTGGTTCCACACCATTTCGGATGATTTATGGGAAGGCCTGTCATCTTCCTGTTGAATTGGAACACCGCGCTTCATGGGCCCTTCAAAGGGTTAATCTTGATTTACCCGCCGAAGAGGGTAATCGTTTCCATCAATTACACGAATTAGAGGAGCTCCGGGATCACGCATAAGCACAATCATTTCGGAATAAGGAGCATACGAAGGAACTGCATGACAGGAAATTGAAGGGTAATAAGCAGTTCAAGTGTGGGGATAAGGTTTTACTGTATAACTCACGTTTGAGGTTATTCCCGGGAAAGTTGAAATCCCGATGGTCGGGACCGTTCACGGTCACTGAGGTTTTCCCGTATGGCACGATTGAGATACAAGATCGAAGCGGGATGTTTAAGGTGAACGGCCATAGACTGAAGCACTACATAGGAGAGCCGATAACTGATCAGACAGTCGCGGTGTTCTACCTTGACTCATTCACCGAGGAATAGACGTAATGGATGCATCACTCGGGAGACAGCCGAGTTGTAGAGTTTGTATTATGATTCTCTTTATTATCTGTTTTTATTTGTTTTATTTTTATTTATTTTTATTTTTATTTATATTTATAAAAACATAAAAATAAAAAAAAATTAAAAAAAAATCAAAAACACAAAAATATGTTTATTTTTTATGTTTTTGTTTTCTGTTTTGTACGCCGCTACATGCAAGCGAGTTTGAGTTGTTACATGTATTATTATGCGCATGGTAGCTCTGATGGCGTTTTGGAACTGGTTCACCCGAGGTTGCGGCCGCAAATGAAATGCTATACGGTCGTTCGTTCGAGTCATACACAACTGATGAAGAATCTGCATCTAAACCAGGGGAGTAACCCGTTCTCTATTTTAATTTCTGTTCTTTCAAGTTTTAATTTTATGCTTTACGTTTTATTTTTATTTTATTTGTTTTCCTTGTTCTCATCGAGGATGATTTCATTCTAAGTGTGGGGATGGGAATTTATTTTACTTAGTTGTAGAAATTTTTTTTTAAAAAAATTAAATGTTTTCTCTTGTTTTTCGTTTTCGTACGTTGTTTATGTTAAAAAAAATGTCCCTTGTTTTTGGTTTTTTTGCATTAAAGTGGGAGATGATGATATTTATCGGAATTCGGTTTTTCAAACTACTAATAATATGAGATAAATAAAAGAAAATGCACTTAACTTGGGATGTGTCGGTAGGCTCAGCCTTGAAAATGAAAGGGCAAATTTGATAAAACGGTTAAACGGAAATCTTTTGTGGGTAAAGCGTTTTGTCCATGGAAAATAAGCAATGAAAGGTCGGGCCATACTCAAGCCTCAAATTTTGGTATGAAAAAAGTGGAAGTATCATGAGTTTTAAAAATTTGAATACGTTATCATATGATGCTTCGGTAGGTTTAACGTTAGAGTATGCCGTGTAGCTTGTGATATAAATCTTAAACTGCTAGTTTAGTGTTTTACACCTCATTGGCGTATGGTTTTATAACCTTAAATCCTGTATTGATGGGATGCTTCGGGTCCGGAGACCATGGGTCTGTATGCAATCTATTTATCTGGGTATTCACAATTCCTAAGTAGGGTTGTGGATATTTAAAATCAAGCCAAAGATCAAACCCTTATAAGTCTATAAACATGATCACAAAAGTACAAAAGTACAAATACACTACAGACTTGATCATCCACGCTGTTAGCCATGTGGGGTCCCCTTGCTCGCGTCTCATTACCATTAAGAAACGGACCACAAGGGACACGCTACGTGTAAGCCCTACAGATGAAATTTTGCATACTCACCTATGGTGATGGATTTGGGGTATTGCTTGATAACGGGGGTATGTCATGTTGTGGGGAACACTAGCTATAAATTAATTGAACCTTAATCGTATCTAATGGCTGCTTGGTAGACTTTGATGCTTAAGCTTAGGTGGATAAACAATACCCTTGATCGTCTTAACTATTCATAAATATTGAGAAACAAAGTTTTAATTCTGCTAATTTTGAGATTTAAGTCAAGTTGGGGTGGTCTGGTCCGGTAAATCTGAAAATAAGCGGGTCTTAATTGTGTAAACCACTAAGTAATATTATTGTTGGATCTTATTTGTCCCGGTAAAGATCAAGGCATGGGTTTAGGTGGACAACAATATCGATGATCGCGGTTTTTGCGTTTTTCTGAGCTTTAAAATCTAACCTATATGTTTGATTTGACTTTGATTTTCCGATTCTGATCCAACTATAGTCAAATCTTTTTCAGGGACGAAAAAGTCTTAAGTGTGGGGATGTTTGATGTGTTGTAAAACACACTTACTTTCCTTGTGATTTTATCATGGTTTTTATGCTTAATTGTTTATTTTATAAAAGTATTGGGGGTTAAGTGCAATAATTTACAAAGTTTAAATGTTAATTGTAGGTTTATGAAAGATGGTGAAAAAAGAGTTAAGTTGGAAGATTCTAGGGGCCTTTTTGGTCAAATTTCAAAATACAACTCAAGGCCCGACCCAAGCCCACAAGTTAGAAGCCTTACATGATATTATATTAAGTTAATTAACTTAATTTTCTGCCATATACCAGCCCTAAATCCCGAAATTCAGCAGCCCCAATTCTGTCCACAACTTGCGATCGGCAGCAGCAAAGAGAGAAAGAAAAAGAGTTTGGCGGCTAGGGTTTGGTGGTTGTGACGGCTGGAGAAGAAGAATAACACCAAGGAGGGCTTGCTACAGCAGCTAAGGTCTATAATCATCATAATCTCAGCCATATAATCATAAGTATTCATCCCTAAACTTTGTGTTTTTGTTCAAGAACCCTAACTAGTTAAACTTGATCTTTTTGTTGGATTGTTTTGCAAGTAATTTGAAGTTTGACTTGTGCTTGATTGTTCTTGATTAGTGAATGAGTTTACTTATGTTTATGTTGATGCTTATGATGTTTAATTTGAATATTAGCTGCTGTCCAAAATTAATGTGTAGCTAAACTTGTTAGTTCTACCTAGGTTAGATGATTATTGTTAGGTTTTAGTAAGTAGTTTGAATTGTTGATGATCATGACTTAAATTGTTAATGTAAGGTTTGATTTAACAGTAAATTAGATTGTGTTTAGTGGCCGTGTTTTGTTTGATTATACCTAATAACCTCGTACTTTAATTAATTGAATCGGTTTTGATTAGTTGTTGCATGTTTAAGGCTCTTTACTTTGTGTTTAGGGTTTATTTGCGGGAAGTACAACCGTAGGGATAAGTGGGTAAATTAATTAGATAAAATCAGTTGTGAAACACCTTCTTAGAGACCGAGAGGTGATAAGAAGTAAACTCGTCTCATTACTTTTACTTGTTAGAATTAAGATCGCGCGAGAGCGGGTTTTGTTCTTGTCGGGTTTAGATGTTTGAGCGATTAGTTGGTCTAGTTTAAGTTAAATTGAATTGTTCCTCTATCCTTGGTTGTGTAGTATTCGTTTCCATTAGGCTAGTGTGTCGGTGAGACCGAGAGGTGAGTCGGCATTAGAACACGTTAATAATTTGTTTTCCCGGTTTGTTCTTAAAAATCAACTAAAATAAGTTGGAGTTTCTCAGTGAGACCGAGAGGTTATCTGACCTTCTTGAGCGAACCTTAGTTGTGTCATCCTTTAGGACCGGTGTCGTGAGAGTTTTCAATCCATTGTCTTGTCATCTCCTTCAATATGATTCTTACCTAGGTAGACGTTTTTATCACTGCAGTCAAAGTTTCCAAAGTTTTGTCAAAAGTTTTCATTTAGTTAAGTTAAGTAGTTAAATCAAATCTAAAAAAAAATCAATTAAATATTTTGGTGAGTCTTGGTTAGAGTTTAGTGATTATAAACGTTTTCACGTGTCTTCGAGTTCGATATCCGGACTTTCCTCATCTGTGCTATACGCGACCAGTACACTTGCTGTTTGTGTGAACTAGGATAGATTGTTTGGTTTTTAAAGCTTAGTTGCGACTTGTGTTTTATTCAAATATATATATATATATATATATATATATATATATATATATATATATATATATATATATATATATATATATATATATATATTTTCGCACGTCAAACACCCTCCGAGGTGCCAATATGAAGTTCAACCCGGGCAAGTGCTCATTTGGAGTCGAAGAGGTGAAGTTTCCGGGGGTTTCAATCAGTAAAGAAGGTTTCAAGGCAAAACCCGAGAAAGTAGACACCCTGATTCAGATGGAATCCCCAAGAAATATCAAAGAGGTGCAAAGGCTTAACGGGAGGTTGGTCGCACTCAACCACTTTCTCTCCAAAATAGCAGAAAGAACCCTCCCATTTATGGTAGTTCTAAGAAGAAGCATGAAGAAAAACAAGTTCTGCTAGGACTTGGAGGCCGACAAAGCCTTTCAAGAACTCAAAACACACCTGTGCGAGCTCCCCACCATCACGGCTCCTCACCCGGGAGAGACACTGATCCTTTATCTCACACAACAGCAAGACGATCAGTTCAGTACTCATGGTCGAAAGAGGGGAGGCCCAAATACACATATACTTCATCAGCCATACATTGAAAGGTCTCGAGGAAAGATACTCTACAATTGATAAGTTGGTATTGTCCCTCGTATACACAGATAGGAAGTTGAGACGATACTTCCAAGCTCACGTGATTTAGGTCCTGACCGACAAGCCTCTTCAGCGAATACTGATGAAGCCAGAAATATCGGATAGGTTAGCCAAATGGGTGATAGAGCTGGGGGATCACTCCATCGAGTACAAACCTCGGGCAGCCTTTAAGGGGCAGGCGATAGCCGATTTCCTCACCGAAGTCCCATCGTCTGAGGAGGAAGAGCAGGTACCGGAGGAAGATCACCGAGAAAATGTTGACACTGAAACTTCAATAGGCCTGGAGGAACCTCTCTGGAACTTGTATACTGATGGAGCTTCAAACGAAGACGGGAGATCCGGACAGATCCTTATGCCTTGAGGCTATAGAGCTGACGTATGCCGACCGATTGAACTTTCCCAGCACTAACAACGTGGCTGATCACGAGGCTCTGTTAGCCGGGTTAAGGATCGCGAAAAGGATCCCGGTCCAACGTATTAGAGCCCGCGTCGAGTCGCTGCTAGTGGCCAACCAAGTAAAAGGGGATTACGAGGCCAAGGACACCAAGATGATAGAATATTTGGAAAAGACAGAAGAGTTGCTACAAAGTTTCAAAGAGGCTGAAGTTGTTCATATTCCTCGAAGCTTGATCAAAATGGCTAACGTGTTAAGAAAGCTGGTATTCGTGGCCTTCGATCACCTGGCAAAGGATGTCAAGGTTGAGACCAACAATCGACCATCGATACTGGAAGAGATGTTCGCCCACATAGAAGCACCTAGATCCTGCTGGATGACTCCTATCCTCAAATACTTACAAAAAGGAACTGTACCGGAAGACAAACAAGAGGCTCGAAGGTTGAGGACCTGAGCCCTACAATACAAAATCATAGAGGGGGCTCTATACAGAAGGTTCTACCTAGGTCCTTCGCTCAAGTGTATCGATTACAACAAAGCCGAGTACGTCATACGTGAGATCCACGAAGGGATATGTGGGATGCACATGAGACCAAAAATGGTGGCGGTCCGAGCCATGAGAGCCGGTTACTATTGGCTGGCCAGTTCATGAGTGCCCTGAGGGAAATACGAAAATGCAATAGCTGCCAGATCTACGCCCTGGTAACGCGGAAGCCCAAGCTCAACCTTGTTCCGGTCAGTTCGTCTTGGTCGTTCCAAAAATGGGGCATTGACATAGTGGGTCCGTTCCCCGAAGGATCGGGGAGAGCCAAGTTCTTGATAGTGACCATCGATTACTTCACTAAATGGGTGGAGGCTAAACCCCTAACCACGATCACGGAGTCAACAAGTTAAGAGATTCGTATGGGAGAACATCGTCTGTCGGTTGGGCTCCCTCATACCATCGTAAGCGATAATGGGAAACAATTCGCAGGAGGGGTCTTTCGGGAATGGTGTGAGCAATTAAATATCAAACAAACCTTCACGTCAGTTGCTCACCTCTAGGCAAATGGCCAGGTGGAAAGGGCAAACTACAGCATTGTTGAAGGGATAATTGGCCGCTTGGGCAGGCAAGGAAGTTCATGGGTGGATGAGTTGCCTCACGTACTTTGGGCTCATCGAACCATGCCTAACGTCCGCAATGGAGAGACACCGTTCAACCTCACCTACGGCACAGAGGCTATGATACTCGTGGAAATAGGGTCACCAGCCCGCAGAATGCAGCTAACAGAGGTAGAAAATGAAATTGACCTCAGGCTAAACTTGAATTTTGCCAAAGAAAGAAGAGAAGCAGCAGCGAGGCGAGAAGTTGAGTACAAGAAGAAGATGGAAAAATACTATAATTCGAGAGTGAGAGAAGTAAAGTTCAAAGTTGGAGATTTGGTCCTGCGAGAGAATGAAGCAAGCAGACAAGAGAGTCAAGGGAAACTAGGACCACGTTGGGAAGGTCCATACCAGGTCACTTGGGCCGGGTACAAGGGTTCCTATAAACTCGCATAGCACACAGGGGAGGAAGTACCCTGTACATGGAATGCGATGCAGCTAAGAAAGTATTACGCCTAAACCCGCGATTTGGGGAGGGAAAGGAGGTGACACATGCCCGGCGAATTATAGAAGTTTTGTGACAGCAAGCCAAGTGTGTCCCCGGGACGCCTCTATGACCCAACAATAATCTCTCCGGGAGGAAACTTGTAAAACAGGTCCCTATCATTGTTTCTATTTGTAATTCACATGTGTAGCATGACACATATTTCAATGACATGATGTTTTGATTTTAAAAGTTGCATGAAAACCTCTCCGAGAGTACATTCGTTTACCACTCAAAAAACTGATTCCTAACAATCGATAATCATCAACAAGGCTCACACTAAGTGACGATTTCGTACCTCCCGTCGTAAAGGACGAGGAGAAGGCCTCGCCGATAGGCTATATGGTTAACCAAAACAATCACACAAGAACAAAAACATATACACAACACCATTAAGAAATAATACCTTCAAGTGATTAGAAAATTCAGTTTTACCCCCCCATCCCCTGAGGGAGGGATAGTGACATGCAAACCTAAATCCTTTAGTGGTTGATAACATAATTGTCCATACAAAATACATAAAATTCAAAAGAAGTTCATAAAGTGGGATCGTGATCACCCATAAACACTAACAGTTGCATGGTCAAGGGTAGGGAGTAGGAGGATCAACCACCAAAGACAAAGCCTTGATCTCTTCCACAGGCACATCAGGAGTGGCGGAGAGTTGCTGCAAGATGGGAGGCTCATAATCATTGTATGCAACAAAATCCTTCTCCGCCTCCGCTTCGGTGGTCTCGGAAAACGTCAGAACCTCAAGAATAGGAACCCCATGGGCTTGATAATCATAGCCAGCTTTCAGACCATGGTGGAATCCCGATGCGAAGACAGCCCTGTTCATAATGTCCCGGATCTGACAAGTGTCACGACAAGACTTGGCCTGCTCATAAACCAGTTTAAACCCTTCCATCACCATCCAAGCTCGGTTGGCCTTGAGACCATCACGTTCCTGCTTCAACCTCTCAAAATTCTTGCCAAGATCTCAATCAATTGATCCTTATGAACCCGGATCGCTTCAACCTCACGTCTCAACCCTTCGTGCTCCTCACGCTCTTGCTTGAAGTTGGCTTCCAACTGACAACAAGAACACAATCGGTCAAACAAACTGTAAAGGCGAGAAAGGAATAAAAGGGGAGATACTTACCTCTTGGATTTTCTTTTGATCAACTTGAATTTCGTTATACTGAGCTTCCAGGGTAGAAACTCGCTTTTGGGCCACCGAAAGGTCAACTGTTAACTGAGCGACCTCATCCTAAGCCTTTTTCAAACTAGCTTCCAAACCGAACGTTCCTAAAGCTTTCTCCTCAGCCAACAAGATTTGCTTCCTCAGGTTCTGGAGATTTTCCTTATTCTTCTCAATCTTCTGCTCAAGCTTGTCGATCTTTTACTGGTTTCTCTGCAATATCTGGTCAGAGTCAATCACGGCTTGACGAGTAGAAGAACCCAAGACTAGGGTCCGATAAAGTTGTGTCCCGAAGTCACTGACCAAATGGTTCACACTCAAGGCACGGATGTGAGCAAAGTCTACCAGGGGAATAACCTCAGTAAGAAAATCACGTGCTTGCTCGGGATCATTACAAATGACTCAGCATCCAGGTCCCATTTGGGGGCGAACACTTTAACACCGGTGGGCTTGTTGACCTTAGAAGGAAGTGGGTATCGGGGAGGCGACGTAGGCTCCTTAGGTCGTTTGCCTTTAGGGTCAGCCTGATCATTAGGAGAACCAGTTCCATGAAAACCCTCGGAGGAAGAAACCATTGGGAATGTAAACTCGGCATTCAAATCAACCACCTCGGTAGAAGGTGGAACCACGGAATGAGAAGAAGATGACTGGCCCAGATAGGGACGCTTAGAGCTTCTCAAACGATTCTTCATGGAGGCGTCAAAAACTTCTGACAGTGGGTTTTTGCGCTTGGGGGTATCTTCCACGCCAAGGGGGAATCTGGGTTAGGCTGGTCCAGTGAAGCAGGTTCAGTATCTGAGCTTTGTACTGGAGTCACAGGAAGATGGACGAATTCAACAACTTTGAGGGAACCTTTCTGCAACATCTCCTTCAAACTCATCTCTGCATAAAAAAAATAGTACTGGTATTAGTAACTGCAACAAAGTAAATTGAAACTCAGTAAGAAAGAACCAACAAGAGAGGGAGGACCTCGATCACCCTCAAACATGGCAGGCCGAGTGGAAGTATCAGACCATATATGGCTCAATCCAGCAATATACAATAGAGGTTCAGGGTATGTCATGGCAACTGTCGGATTGTTTACAAGTAGGCTAAACAAATTATCCTGATTTGAGGGAGGACGAGGGGCTTGATCCCGAATAAGAGAGTCCACACGACGATGACTGTGAAGGCCATGAGCAAAGTTGGAGGAAAAAAGAAAAAGCTATTCTTCCACTCTTTCGGATAAAATCTGGTGGGCATTTTCGAGTAACAGGGGGGCTGTTTATCAGCCGGACGGCGCTCGAAAGTAAACCAGTCGCCGTCAACCTTCAAACGATAAAACCAGCAGAATAAAGGCACGATGGCGACACCTCCCATGGCTCGCCAAGCAACTCGAAATGAGTAACCGTAGGAAGCCCATCGGGTGAACTTGAGAAACCCTAATTTGTAAAACTTTAACAAGGCCATTTGTAAATTAGTGAGAGGGTAATGAACATTGGACTTTATTCCTTTTACATTTGCTAAACCTTATATTACAAGCTATGTCAGCCTTAGCCTTTTATTTTAACTTTGTATGATGAAATCCAGTTCATTGTAATTGTATATATAGTCAGTTGTAGAGCATAGTACACAGTCTCATAGTCAGAATTTTATATATTGCATTCCGTATTTTTATCAGATGTATGGTAAAAAAAATAGATAATCAGAAAAAGCCAAAAACGAGTTATTAACTGAAGTTATAGTTGTCTGTAAAAAACATTTTTTTATTTGAGTTGTTGGTTAGTTTTTTTTTTGAACAAACTGGGTTTTATCCACCTTAGTCACTAAATGTGCCTATTCCGCACCCGAACTTAAGCCTCAGCCAAAATCGTTAATCTGAACCTTTATGCAACCAGTGGTTAATGGTTGGAGCTATGACTGACCTGCTAGAATATTAAGTTGTGACTCATATTTGGACTTTGAGGGTAGAGATATATACTAGCACATCTTTTACAAGTCCAGAGGAGTGTGTATAGTGTGAGAAAAACAATGGACCGGGGGGGGGGGACTTCAAGAGTTATGTGATATAATGATAAATATATATATTTTCGTTGTATATTTTTGTGTAATATTTTATTAGTTTTTGTTCTGTTTTATTTAGAATTTGTATGCTACTAACATATTTTGTTATATAGGTTCCGGGAGTTGAACGTAGTTGAAAAGAGCGAAAACGAGTTAAAATGAGCTAAAACGAGGAACCGGAACGAACTAGGATTGAACCGGAAGACTCAGGAGAGATAGCCAGTCAGACCGGCCAATGGCTGGCCCCTTGAGCACGTCGCGCCGCGCAGCCAGGGTAGACTTGCCTGGTTGCGCATCACCTAGAGGTCAGAATTCCAGAAAGTTCCCCGTTTTGAGAAGGTTTAAGGCGCATATGTTTTGGACAAAAATCACCTAAGGATAATGTATCCAAATATGTAATTGTCAGGTATAGTGCTACGGGATTAACAACGATTGTATTAACGAAATAGGAATGAACAACGTGATTTGTTGCGAGGAAAAACCACTTGATCTTGTTTAGATCAAAGGAAAAAAACCCCGGGTGACGACAATTGTCTATCACCACTTTATTAATAACAAAAAAGGGTTACAATGGGTGGAGTTTATGATCAACGAATACAATAATGCTAAGTGAATGTGATTACAGAGAACTATCAGCTAAAATGTGCGAGTGTAACTGTGTGACCTAAAGTTGATCATAGACTCGGTTTATAAAGAAAAGAAAAATACAACGACTAACTAACTAGCCCTATAAATCCGCCATTTCTCCACTCTCTTCCTGCGTGCCTTTTGACCACGTGCTTTTGAAGTCCAGTAGCAAAATATATGGTGGACTAAGTCTTAGAGCTGCAGTTGATAAATATCAGCCTATATACAAGAAACAATCGTTAATAGATCCAGATCTGTCAATAAGAATAACATATCCACAGAGTCAATATTTATTTGGCTTAACAATTGCCCCCAAAATGGCGGGTGTTATGCTTTACAGCTGGCATTTTGAAATTCGAATTCGCTACAAAATAAGTTGATAGGACAGCTGTCAGAGATATTTATCATCCAACCCTTGATATAATCATAACCGCCTATATGTGTGATTCCTATAACCCATTTATAATCATATATCCCGGCCGTTCAGCAGGTATCCTTCTTTCCTTTTTTTACTCTTTTATTATTTTGATAACAATGTCAGTCGCCTCTTCCTCTTCTCCTTCCTCTAACCAGTCCGATTAATCTTCCGATGACTCTGGGTTGACAGAGATGCAACCATAAAAACCAGAGATGCAACCACAAAACCCCAAAACCAATCCATCTATCGTAATCTTCAAGCTCACAGACCCCGAGATCGATGAGTTTCGCTCACCGTTCCCACCAGAAACCATATTCCGACCATATGACTCCGGCGTCCGATGTGATATCTATTCTCAAACTTGGGTGTGTTTTCCGGCTTGCTCTTTTCTCATCGGTTATCGATATCCGTTCCCTTCTTTTACAGAAAGCTTCTTTGAATCCACTGGCATATCCTACATCTAGGCTATGCCGATGCTTTGGAGAGTTTTAGGCACCATTGAAAGAATTATCGAGGAAGAAAAAATCGATTTCGGTCTTCAGGAGTTGTCTCATCTTTATACCCTCACTACCCATGGTCCGGCCCGATTCATTCTGAAATCCAAACCTCGACAACCCTAATCTAATTTTAAAAGTCACTCTGAATAATTCCTTTTGGAGGAATCAATTCTTCTTTGTGAAACGTGACTCCATACCCGGTGGGGCTGATTTACCTTTAAAGTGGGTCAGAAAGGGTAGGATCCTGGATCCTTAACAAAGACATGATCCGTGATGACTGATCTAACTCTGATTTTTTTCTTTTTTTCTTATTGTTTGCAGTTGAGAACTTTGCTTCCCTGGCCAAGCTACCTGGAACAGAAGAAAAAACAAAACGATTCCTTGCACTGGATACCGAGGTTAGAACTTTTCAATCCTGTCTTGTCGAAGCTTTTTGTGAGATCTCCTCAGACTCCAATATGTCAAGTAAGATTAATATAGTAATTTTGAAATAAATAATGATAGATAGAAAACTTATATATTAATTTATTCTTGTAGGTGCTAAGAAATCTCAGAAGTCTGCTAGCAAGTTCTCCTTGAAGGACGTCGACAGTATGATTACTCCTCAAGATATCAAGAAGGAGGCTTTGAAGGCAGCAACCAGTTATGAGCCAAAAACTGCAACTACCAGAGCCAAGTCAGCCGCTTCCAAGAGAAAGAGATCTTCTGAGCCCGAAACCCACTTTGATATGGTCCTCACTGTAAGTATCTTGTATCCTGTTATGTTGGATTTTAGGATCCAATATCCTTCAAATCCTCACTTAACTATTGGTTACAGGCTGTGAACACTTTTAAGGACCACTATGAAAAAATTGTGAACCAGATGAGAGAGAAGCTGTCCGGGATGGGGAATGCTGTGGTTTCCAAGGATAAAGCCTTAATCCAGCTTAAGAAGCAGCTAGAGGATCAAGTATCCTCAGCGGAAGTCCAGCGCCAAGAGGAAGTGAAACAGGCTACAGAAGAGGCTAAGATGTGGGCTTCCAGGTCGGTGCTGCAAGCAAGGATTAAGATGGCAACGGAGGACGGTGATCCTGCTTTTGATCAAGCGACCTGGAATGTGAAGAAGTGGAAGACTGCTCTGGCGGCTCTTGGTTGTGAAGAGGATGTTGAAATGATTGAGGAGAATGAAGCTGGGACTAGCGGGGTCAAGAATGTGGTGGAAGCTGGTGAAGGAGTAGGTGAAGCGGAAGGCGAGGAAGCTACATGAATGGGCGATTAGGATATTGAAGACAAGGCCCGAGCCCATTTTTTATTTTGATGTTTTTATGGATAATTTGGTTGTAACAAACAATAATAATTAGGATTTAAGGATCTGTGATCCTCAAGACAATCTTCAGGGGTACCGAAGGTGGATGGATCCTCTGTTTGTGGGGATGAAGCCTTTGGTGCCTTTGACTTTTATTTTCCTGCACTTTATGAACAATTAGTAACACCTGCTTAACCCGGGTGTATGGTCCATCTTTCATATGGTGAAACCCGGGTTAAGGTTTTTGGGTAAGTCCAGGTGACTTATGTTTAATAATATTAAGCTTTTGACTATCTGCTTGTTATTGTGAAAGTTTGTTTGATATAGCTTAAGCTTTATTGAAAGTTTTAAGAAATAACTTTGAGTAAAAATCTTTAGGATAGAATATCCTTGCAATAATAATTTAAAGATCTTAAATCTTTAAGTAAAAGGGATCACAAAGATCTTAGACAAATAAAGGTAAATTGACAATCAGAAATCATACCATAAGGTCTAATTAGACCTAGGTTACCATAAGTAATGACACTTTTGTGATATTTGTAGAAATAAGTTAAGGATTTTGAATCCATAAGTCTTGATCTTTATAATGAACTTAGAAAATCTGTTGCAAACAACTTATAATGTTACATGGGATAAAACCCATTAAGCTGGGGACAAGCCCATAAATAAACTGGGGACAAGCTCGTGCAACTGGGGACAAGCCCGTGAACTGAGGACAAGCCCAAAACTAATGTTAAACTAGGGACAAGCCCAAATACTGCGGACAAGCCCAAACTGATGTTAAATTGGGGACAAGCCAAAATACTAGGGACAAGCCCAAACTGGGGACAGGCGCAAGGATACGGATGTCAACTGGGGACTCGCCCAAACCGGGATTTAGCCCAAACATGAGACAACATGAAAATGTTGTAAACCGGTGGTATGGTACGTCTACCATAAATCATAGGATCCTCCATATAGCCGAAGACAACGAAATTGTCAGCCACTAAACGTGTATTGGTCTCGCTACCCCGGACTATACGTTGGATAGCGTGCGCTCCAAGCGAAATTAAAAAAGGATAAGCGACTAGATAGATATTACCAATTTTGGGATCCTTGATCCTCTAAGGATAATAGATCCTCGGAGGATATTTAATCCTGATCTAGAAAAAGTACTTCTTGAGTTGGATAACATTCCATGCTCTTGGTAATCTGTTGCCCTCCATAGTGAGCAAATGATATGCCCCCTTTCCTGCCTATGACTCAATCAGATAAGGGCCTTCCCATTTGGGTTCTAACTTACCATCAGCCGGATTGGTGGTGTTTTGGAAGGCTTTCCTCAAAACTAAATCTCCTTCTTGAAATCTTCTGATCCTTATATTTTTGTTGTATATCCCATCTACCCTTTGTTGATATGCTGCCATTATGATTTTGGCTAGGTCTCTGAGTTCTTCAACAGTATCCAAGTCTTCAAGAAGGATTTCTTCATTGGCCTAAGGATCACGGATGCTTGTTCTGGCTATAAGAACCACTATTTCTGTAGGGATTACTGCTTCTGATCCAAACACCAATGAAAAGGGTGTTTGTCCTGTTGCATTCTTGGGTGTTGTCCTGTCAGCCCAAAGAACATAAGGTAGCTCTTCAGCCCCCTTGCCTTTCTTGGATCCTAGCTTCTTCTTCAAATTGTTGATGATTATTTTGTTGCTAGAATCCGCTTGACCATTAGCTTGAGGATGTACTGGAGTTGAGGTAATCATCTTGATGCCCCATCTTTCACAAAAGTTAGTGGTTCTTTTCCCGATAAACTGGGAACCATTGTCACAAATAATTTTTGAAGGGATACCAAATCTAGTAATAATATTTCTTTTAATGAAAGATATCACCTCTTTTTCGCGTACTTGAACAAAAGCTTCTGTTTCTATCCATTTTGAAAAGTAATCAGTCATTTCAAGCATGGATACTTTTCCTCCTGGTGCCTTAGGTAGTTTACCCACAATATCCATGCACCACTTCATGAAAGGCCACGATGAGGATATAGGATACAAAGGTTCTGCTGGTTGATGTAGGATGTTTGCATGCCTTTGACAAGCATCACACTTCTTTGAGTATTCCATGGCGTCTCTTTTCATTGTTGGCCAGAAGTATCCTGTTCTTAGAATCCTAGAAAACAGAGCTCTACCTCCTGTGTGATTACCACAATCTCCTTCGTGAAAGTCTTTGAGCACCTCTTGAATTTCAGGATCCTCGATACACGTCAAGTATGGACCTGCAAGAGATTTCCTATACAACATATCATGTAATAAAATGTATTGTGATACCTTGAGTTTGAAAGACTTAGGATTCTCTGTGGCTGGAATTTCTCCACCTTGAATGTATTTTTTGATTGGGAGGATCCAGGATCCTTGGTTGTTTGAGGATGATGGTTCCCAAAGTACGATTTGTTTGTAAGTTGTTATCTCCCAACTTCTTGTTCTCCTATTTTTGGCGAGAGTATATGAATGATTGGGATCTTCATGTCTTCTAGAATATTCAAAGATGAGGCTAAATTTGCCAAAGCATCTGCCCCAACATTCTCTTCCCTTGGTACCTATGTAATACTAAACAATTCGAAGGATTTTGCTAATTCCTTCACAACATCTAGATATTTGATTAGTTTTTCACCTTTAACAACATATGAGCCATTAAAGTGGTTAGCTATTAACAATGAATCTATATATACTTGAAGATACCTGATCCTCATACATATAGCTAATTGCAAACCCGCGATCAGAGCTTCATACTCTGCCTCATTGTTCGTTGCTTGGAACTCACATGCTATAGACTGGGGTAATATGTTCCCCTGTGGCGATTTCAGTAGGATACCTAATCCTGTTCCTCTTACGTTGAAAGCTCCATTAGTGAAGAGTATCCAAGGATCCTTGCTCTCTTCTAGTTGTTGAACCTCCAAGTCAGCTTCTTTCCGCATGTCGCTACTGAAATCAGCCACAAAGTCTGCGAGCACTTGTGACTTGATGGCTGTTCTGGGCTCATACTGAATATCATATGCGCTCAGTTTAACAGCCCACTTGGCCATTCTACATGATAATTTTGGCTTTCTAAGAACATTCTTAACATGATAGTTAGTTCTCAAAATAATAGTATGAGTCTCAAAGTAATGTCTTTATTTAGTAGAAACCATAATAAGTGCAAGAATTAATTTTTCTAAATGAGAATACCTGGCTTCTGCTTCTAAAAGACTCTTACTTACATAATAAACGGGATGTTGTTCACGTTCGTGATCCTTCACAAGGACAGCACTTACAGCATTCCCTGAGACAGCTAGGTACAGGTATAAGGATTCTCCATCCACAGGCTTCATCAGAGCTGGAGCTGAGGATAAGTAATCCTTCAAGGCTTTGAGTGCAGCCTCATGCTTTTCCATCCACTCGAACTTCTTGTTCTTCTTATGAATGTCATAGAAATCTTTGCACTTTTCGGAGGATCTGGAAATGAACCCGTTGAGATTAGCTATTCTTCCTGTCAACCTCTGGACATCTTTAGCGTTTGCAGGAGACTTCAAGTTGATGATGGCTTCTATCTGCTCGGGGCTTACTTCTATCCCTCTTTTGGGCACCATATATCCTAGAAACTTTCTAGCCTTAACACCAAAATGGCATTTTAACGGATTCAGTTTCATGTTATACTGGTCGAGGATATTGAATGCTTCTTCAAGATCTCTGAGATGATCCTCAGCTCTTTTTGACTTCACCACCATGTCATCTATGTAGACCTCCATAGTCTTGCCTAACTGATCCTTGAACATCATGTTGACTAATCTTTGATATGTTGCCCCTGTATTTCTTAGTCCAAACGGCATAGCAATATAACAATATATGCCGGTAGGAGTCATGAATGCTGTATCCTCTTGATCAGATGGTTCCATCTGAATTTGTTGAAATCCAGAAGAAACATCCATAAAGGTAAGCATTTCATGTCCTGCCGTTGCATCCACCATGGAGTCTATATGTGGTAACGGGAAAGGATCCTTGGGACATGCCTTGTTTAAATCGGTAAAATCGACACATACCCTCCACTTTCCATTCTTTTTAGAAACAACAACCACATTAGCTAACCATCGAGGATATTTGACTTCTCTGATCATACCTGCCTTAAGAAGTTTTTCAACTTCTTCTTGTATGATCGCGTTCCTCTCAAGAGCGAATTTCCTTCGCTTCTGATGGACGGGTTTAACAGATAAATCAAGGCCTAGCTTATGAGTAATTACCTCTTTAGAAATACCTGTCATGTCTGAATGTTTGAAGGCAAAGGTAGATTTTCTTCGCTTCAAGAAGGATATCATATCCTCCTCGATCTCACTAGTGATACCGGATCCTAGGAACACCTTTACATCTGGATCCTCGGGATCCAAGGATACTTCTTTAATGTCTTTCTCCCGAGCTTCCAGTATGTCCCTAGGATGTTGGTGTGGTTGCTATGCTATAGTTTGCTTGGCTGTCAGCTTCATTGACGAAGAATAGTAGTTCTTGGCCTCCACCTGATCACCGTCTATCCTTAATATTCCCCAAGGGGTAGGGAGTTTAATGCATTGATGGTAAGTAGAAGCCACCGCCTTCATCCCATGTAACCAAGGCCTACCTAAAATAACATTGCAACAAGAAAGGTTATCAATAACACAAAATATTTGATAAGAATTTAACCCTTCTATGTATATTGGGAGGTTAATATCCCCCAATGTATTCTTAGTTTCTCCACTGAAGCCAACTAGCACCGATGTCCTCGGGATAATCTCCGAGTCTGGTATGTTCATCTTCTGAAGAACATCATGTTGGATGATATTGAGTGGAGCTCCCACAATCTACTAGGATCCTGCGTACATAGTGGTTAGAAATAAACAAAGTAACGATCAAACCATCATGGTGTGGATCCTGGATGTTTGATTTATCTTCTTCATTGAAGAAAATCCTTTTGTCAGTTGTCAAAGTGGTGGATATAACCGGTCGTTCCCTGTTACAACTTGGTTTCTGTTTCGGTCAAAAATTAATAAAGTAATTTTGTGATCAAATTCGTATGTGAGGTAGTGTGCTTGATCGAAAATATGGTGAACAAAATGATTTGATTTCGAGGGAAAAAGCCCTTGATCTTGAGGATTGCCGGCACAAAAAACCCCCGGACGGTGAAAACTCTCACCGTTTATTTATTAATAACAAAAAAGGTTGATTACAAGTATTGGAGCTGATAATCGATCAATTGCTAAGTGTTACAATGAGTTTCAGTAGCTATGAGTGCGAGGTGTGTGTTCAAAATGATCAATTCAGCTCGTTTAAATAAACAAAAGAATACAACTGAAATTCCGAGATATCCGGAATAAACCCTAGACTACGTCCTCCACTATCAGTTACTTCCCATGTTTGAGTTGACGAAGCCTCATAAATAACCGTTGTAATCCCACGTCTCTTATCAGCACATTAAACACGTGGTTATATCTGCAAAACAAACAGGACAATAAAGGACAATTTTATTAGCGAAATGTAATCCTCAGAATACTTGCACCGGCAGGATAGATTGAAATCCTTAAGTCATGCTCTATCCCGAGGATAAAAATCCTCTCCCAACAATTGCCCCTAATTTTTACAGTTATTCCGTGACAGCTGTCAAATTTTAAATTTTAAACTTAATAATATCTCTTCGACTTGAAAGGACGGGCACGCGAATTGAGGAAACCCTATAACCGTTCTATTAGGTTATAATCAAGCCATTTCGAAATATCAAAATCATAATAATCTCTTCATCGCTTCATATCTAGGTCAGTCTCTCTCTTTCCCATCTTTTAATTTTCTGAATCTTCTCGTCTAATTCGAATAACAATGAGAAAAAGAACCCCTCAATCGCTCAACCCTTATTATTTTGCAACCTCCGAGGATTTCATCGACCAGGGTCACATCCCCGCTAAGGCCGTCATTAGACCATACGACCCCAAAGCCAAAGATGATTTCTCGTCCAAAACCTGGGTTTGTTTCTTCTACTATCCTTTTTCAATCGGTCTCTCATATCCATTTTCCCCGCTCATTAAGGAATTCTTCGATATTACCTCCTTCTCCTACTCCCAGGTTATGCCAATGGTGTGGAGAGTCTTATCTACAATAGATCGTTTGAATAAAACCCTCGAACTGACCATAGGTATCCCTGAGATAGCCGTAACCTATAACCTTCGTACACACGGATCCTACCGTTACTGCCTTCAATCCAAAACCATTCGCCTCTATATGGTCCCCAAAGTGTCTGCTAATGACCACGATTGAAAGAAGAAATTCTTCTTCGTACGCCGTGACTCAATTCTCGATGGCAAAAACTTGCCTGTTGAATGGGTTCATAAGGTTAGGAAATCCTTAGGATAGAATTTCTTTCTGTAAACAGTTTGTATTAACACATATTTTCTTTTGCAGTTGTTTTTGACGATTTGGTAAGGTATAGAAAGAATACGAATCAAAGACTTAAAGCTCTGTTCAAAATTCCATCAGAAGAAAGAGAATTCCGACTTGAAGTAGAAATAGGCGACACCAGCACAACTGCAGCGAGGTTTTCTAAAAGCATGTCTTCTGGTAAGTATCCTGGGTATTTCATAAAACCTTTAGGATTTCGCTTTTTCGAAAATAACTTGATAAATTGTTGCACAGAAATACCGAAATCAAAATCTTCCTTCAGCTTGATCGACTTGGATGAATTCATCGAGGACAAAACTGTGGTGAAACAGGAGCACTCCAAAAGTCTCTCCTCAAATCCGAGGATTCCAACTACTCGCTAAAAGAGTTCTGCCTAGTAGAAAAGGAAGACCACCACCTCAGCCGAGACTGAGCCTTTTGCTGATATGAGCAATGCCAAAGTCGGAGAGAAATTACAAGATCTTGCCAGTCTTCTTGGAACAATAAGTATCCTTGTTTATCTTGAGAATAATAATATACAGAAAATTTATGTTAACCTGAGGATAACAGGGAATTGAAAATTACCAACAAAGGCTCCAAGATGCTGAATTGGCTCTGAGAGAGGCTGAAAGCAAGGTTGCCGATCTCCAACACGCAGCAGACACAAGGATCAAGCTTTATAGAAAGAAGGAAAAATAGATTGTGGATCTTAAAGCCTCATTCGAGTTGGAGAAAGCTGAACTTGTTGAAGATGCCAAGAGGTCTGCGGCTACAAGTATCCTGGAGTCTATGCTCAAGATGTCAGGGGAGGTGCAAGCAAATGGCTATGTGATGGATTCCTGGAATTCCGAAGCGTGGGAAAAGAAGCTGAAGATGTTGAGGGGTGAAAAGGTTGAAGAAGCCGAGGCTGCAGGTACTTCTGAAGTGATAAAGGAGACAGGTGCTGACGAGATGGCGGAGGCGGAAAAGAAGGCGGGCGATCAGGGTGATGATGACAAGGCTTGAGCATGGTTTTCAGGTTGTTTTATATGTTTCTGTTGGTTGTTTGTTTGAAAAATTTCTATTTTGGTCGTGTATGAACAATATAACCTGCTTAGGATAATGGTTTGGGTGGAGGGATCCTGGTTCAGGACGAAGCCCAAACTATCTTTTATTTCATGTTTTTGAACAATCAGATGGTTCAGGTGGATGGGCTCTGTTTTGAGTGAAACCTGAATAATCTTATCCTGCATTTTAATATTAATATAACAATTTTTATGACTTATCTTGGTGTTTTGTCCTTGTTTTTGTGATTAAACCCTCAGAATAAAATTGATTTTATTAGGATTTAAAAATTTAGATGAAGTTTCTTAATAACAGTTTAAGTTTAATTCAATAAACCAACACCAAGTCATAAAAATTATCTTATAAATAAGACAAGTAATATGAAATAAAGAATATTAACAAATAGGAAATCATACCAGAATCATATAGCAACTAACTTTGATAATGTCTAGACCATTTCATCCTTGTCATAAGATAATCTTTCAGGATGTCCCTTCGATTCTAGGGATATATTGATAGATCTACAATGTTAACATTATCCAGAAAATAAAATCAGAAATTCTGGCGACAAGGCCTAAATAAATTGGCGACAAGGCCCAAATAAACTGGCGACAAGGCCTAAATAAACTGGCGAGGCCCTTAAAAGAGGCGAAAACCCCTTAAACCTTAGGAATGGTACGTCTACCATTAACTTGAGATTCAAACCAATAGCTGAGGATAACGAGGTAACAAGTCACTCTATTTCATGTGCTGGCCCCGCCTCTCGAACTACGGCTGAATAAACGTGCGCTACAAGCGATCTTAAAAAGAGGTGAAAACCCCTTAAACCTAGAAGGCATTGAATAATACCTTAACTGGCGACATGGCCCAAATTAACTGGCGACAAGGCCCAAATAAACTGGCGATAAGGCCTAAATAAACTAGCGACAAGGCCCAAATTAACTTCATTCCATGTGGGAATACCACATATCCTCAGGCTACAAAACAATCAAATCTAGGTAAGGGTGGGTGTTAGCCTTGCTAACACCCCTCTGATGCCTAAGTCAGTATCATGGTAAAAGAATAATAATATTGAAATTGAATAGAAATATAAATTCGAATACATACCTTAGTTGTTTAATATCACCGTTAAATTTCTCAGGATAGCAATTATCCTCGGGATAGCAGTCTTACATAAAATATTTTTGGAGGTGGATAGCGTTCCAAGCCCTTGGTAACAAGTCACCATCCAAAGTAGACAATCTGTATGCCCCCTTTTCTGCTTCTGACTCAATCAAGTAAGGACCTTCCCACTTTGGTGCAAGCTTTCCATCCTTAAGATTTGTAGTATTCTAAAAAGCTTTTCGGAGAACTAAACCCCCTTCTTGAAATCTACGAACCTTGATATTCTTGTTGTAGGACTTTGCTATCTTCTTCTGATAAGATGCCATTCTGATCTTTGCTAAATCCCTGAGTTCTTCTACTGCATCTAGATCTTCAAGTAAACTTTGATTATTATCTTCGGGATTCTGATGACTGACTCTAGCTGTAGGAATAACCATCTCTGTAGGGATAACTGCTTCAGCTTCAAATACAAATGAGAAAGGAGTCTGACCAGTAGCATTCTTTGAAGTGGTCCTATCTGCCTAAAGAACAAAAGGTAGTTCCTCGGCCCACTTTCTTTTCTTAGACCCCAACTTTTTCTTCAGGTTATTGATAATGATTTTGTTGCTTGATTCGGCCTGACCATTAGCCTGAGGATGGACAGGCGTTGAAGTGATCATCTTGATTCCCCAACTGGCACAAAAGTTAGTTGTTCTCTTGCCAATGAATTGTGAGCCATTGTTACACACTATCTCTGCTGGGATTCCAAATCTTGTCAGGATATTGCGCTTGATGAATGAGATAACCTCTTTCTCTCTGACTTGAACAAAAGCTTCCGCTTCAATCCACTTTGAGAAATAATCAGTCATAGCCAGCATAAAGACTTTTCATCCTTGAGCTCTAGGTAGCTTTCCAACAATATCCATTCCCCACTTCATGAAAGGCCAAGGGGATATAACAGGATACAAGGGTTCTGCTGGCTGGTGCAAAATGTTGCTATGTCTTTGGCACGCGTCACATTTCTTGTAATAATTCATAGCATCCCTCTTCATCGTTGGCTAAAAGTATCCTGTCCTCAGGATTTTGGAGAATAGTGCTTTGCCCCCATTGTGATTCCCACAATCTCTTTCATGGATATCCTGAAGAACTTCTTGAGCTTCTGTCTTCTCCAAGCACCTAAGATATGGTCCTGCAAGAGATTTCATGTATAATATACATTCATTATAGTATATGGGACTACCTTTTTGTGAAAAGCTCTTGAGTTTTCATCCTTGGGGATAACTCCATCCTGAATATATTTCCTGATCGGGATAATCCAAGAATTTTCGTTATCCTCATAATTCTTGACTCCCATATCTTCATCATCGTCTGATATTTCATTGACACCTTGTTCTCCTATTGCTGGGCTCAGGATATGTATGATAGGAATCTTGACACCTTTCAGTATCCTGAAGGATGAAGATAAATATGCTAGGGCATCTGCTTCAACATTCTCTTCTCTAGGTACCTGTGAAATATCAAACATTTCAAAACACTTCGCTAGTTTTTTGACTAGCTCTAAATATTTCATTAGTTTTTCTCCTATAACAGCATATGAACCATTAAAATGATTAGTTAATAATAATGAATCAACATGTACTTGAAAAAACCTGATTTTCATGTCGATTGCTAATTGTAATCATGCTATCAAAGCTTCATATTCTGCCTCATTATTTGTGGCTTGAAATCCGCAGGATATGGATTGAGTTATAATGCCCCCCTGTGGCGATTTCAGCAGCATCCTGAGACATGTTCCTCTAACATTTGAAGAACCATCAGTGTATAGAGTCCACTTATCTTTGGTTTCCTCAAGTTGTTGGACTTCCAAGTCTGCCTCTTCTTTAAGTTCACTGGTGAAATCAGCCACAAAGTCTGCTAATGCCTGGGATTTGATGGTAGTCCTAGGTTCATATGCTATATCATACGCACTCAGCTTTACAGCCCATTTTTGCCATCCTACCTGAAATTTCTGGTTTTCTCAAAGCAGACTTAATAGGGTAATTAGTTTTAACACATATAGGGTGAGTTTCAAAATGGTGTCTAAGTTTAGTAGATGCCATAATAAGTGCTAAAATTAATTTCTCAAGATAAGAATACCTGGTTTCAGCATCCAAAAGACTTTTACTTACATAATAGATGGGATGCTGCTGGCCTTCGTGATCCTTGGTTGAAACTGCACTTACAACATTATTTGATACAACTAGATACAGAGATAGAGGTTCACCTTCCTCGGGTTTTACCAGCAGAGGAGCAGAAGAAAGATAAGATTTCAAGGATATTAAAGCTTCCTTATGATTACAAGTCCACTCGAACTTCTTATTTTTCCTCAGGATATCATAAAATTTTTTGCACTTTTCTGAGGATCTGGATATGAATCTGTTGAGCGCTGCTATCCTGCCAGTTAGTCTTTGAACATTCTTGACTGATGCTGGGGATTTCAGATTCAGGATAGTTTGTATCTACTCTGGACTCGCCTCTATTCCCCTTTTGGTGACCATGTATCCCAAGAATTTGCCAGCCTTCACTCCGAAATGGCACTTTGAAGTATTCAGTTTCATGTTATATTTTCGAGGATATTAAATGCAGTCTTGAGATCCTGGAGGTGATCCTCAGCTTTCTTGGACTTCACCACCATATCATCAATATAAACTTCCATCGTGTCCCCCCAGGTGTTCCTTGAAAATCATGTTAACTAACCTTTTATAGGTTGCACTTGCATTTCTAAGTCCAAAGGGCATAGCAATATAACAATAAATACATGTGGGAGTCATGAAGGCTGTATCTTCTTGATCTGAAGGTTCCATTTGGATTTGCTGAAATCCTGAGGATGCGTCCATAAATGTCAGCATTTCGTGGCCAGCTGTAGCGTCTACCATTGAATCTATGTGTGGAAGAGGGAATGGATCCTTAGGGCATGCCTTATTCAAGTCTGTGAAATCTACACAAACTCTCCATTTTCCATTCTTTTTCTGTACAACCACCACATTTGCTAGCCATCAAGGATATTGAACTTCCCTAATCATATTTGCTTTCAAGAGTCTTTCAACTTCTTCTTGGATGATTATGTTTCTCTCAGGTGAAAATTTTCTTCTCTTTTGATGGATTGGCCTGAAAGAATTATCAATTCCAAGTTTATGTGTTATAATATCTTTGGAAATACATGTCATATCTTCATGTTTCCATGCAAATGTTGATAGTCTTGACTTGAGGAAATCGAGCAACTTTGACTCAATATCGTCAGGAATGCTCGTTCCTATCAACACTTTGACTTCAGGATCCTCGGGATAAGGAACTATTGCTTTAATTTCTTGTTCCCTGGCCTCCATTACGTCTTGTGCTGGCTTCTGTAATTGCTACGCCAGCTGGGATTTGGCAGTACACTTTATAGAAGAGGTGTAGCAATTCTTTGCATCTTGTTGATCACTGATGATCTTGATAACTCCCCACAGACTTGGGAGTTTCACACATTGGTTATAAGTGGAGAGGACTGCTTCCATGTCGTGTATCTAGAACCTGCCTAACATGATATTGCAAAAAGACAAACAGTCAATAACAGAAAATTTTTGTCTTTTGGTTACCCCTTCAACATATACTGGGAGCTTGAAATCCCCAATAGTGTTCTTAGTCTCTCCACTAAATCCAACCAATATTGAGGATCTGGGGATAATCTCATCCTCATGAATATTCATCTTTTTCAACACATCTAGTTGAATAATGTTGACAGAGCTTCCACCATCAATGAGGATCATGTGCACATAATTTTTAGCCACATATAATGTTATTACCAAACTATCATGGTGAGGATCGTGAGTATTGACTCTATCGCTTTCATCAAAGGATATGGTCTTTGCTTGACTGAGAATGGATGTCTTTGTTGGTCTATCAACCACTTCTAACTTCCTTTGATCAGCATTTCTTTTCGCAGCAGAATAAGAGGTTCCACAGATGTCAGATCCTCCGGATATGAACAGGATTATTTTTTCATTTGTTGGTGGAGGAGTCGCCTTCTCAGGAACTTTTTCAGGATTTTCTTCTTTTCCCTTCTTCCGGCCAAGTAGCTCTTTCAACTAGCCCTTGCTGAGAAGATAGGAAATCTCCCTTCTGAGTGCAATGCAATCATCAGTCAAGTGCCCAAAGTCCTCGTGGAAGGCACACCATTTAGACTTGTCCTTCCAGGCTCCTTGTTTCTCCATTTTCTTTGGCCACCTGACTCTTTCACCTAAGTCCTGCATGGCACACATTAATCCACCAACATCAACAGAAAAACAATATTCAAAGATCTTAGGATATTCTTCATCATCTTCATCGTCCCCATCATCTACTGCATTAATCCTTGTAGTAAGGTTTTGATCGATATGATTTTCCCGGGGATTCTGCTTTCCTGTTCGTCTGATCATATTTCAGGATATCGATCTTCTTATGGCTTTTCTTATCATCCTCTAGCCTGATAAACCTCAGAGCTCTGCTTCTTGCTTCATCTAACGACCTGCACGGAGTCATAACAAGATCATCATAGAAAGAGGAATGTTTCTCTAACCCCAACTTAAGGGCTTCCACTGCCGAAGCAGGATTTAGATTTGGAATCTCTAGCGACTCCTTTCTAAACCTGGTAATAAAATCTCTCAAGGATTCCCCGGGATTCTGGGTAACCCTATAAAGATCACCTGTCATTTTCTCAAATGTTCTACTGCAAGAAAACTGGTTATTGAACAAGTTAACCAAATGAGAAAAGGAGGTGATGGTGTTAGGAGGAATACTCAGTAGCCATTTCATGGCTGCTCCAGTCAAGGTAGACCCAAATCCCTTGCAAAGGCATGCTTCCTTGATTTTCATAGGGATTGGGTTGATCTCCATACGCTCCCTATACTGTGCAACATGTTCTTCATGATCCGTTAAGCCATCATACAGTTTCATATTTGGGGGACCATTTTGGGATCTGTACGTCACTAATTGACGGCACACTTGGGGATATTCTGTGATTATCAGTGGGAACTTCAGCTATGGGACGGATTACACCAGGAACATTTGAGATCATGTCCTTAAGCTTCTGTAATTCCCGGGCTAAACTTGAACTTATGCCTGCATCCTGCAAAAATCCTTGATTAGCATTAAAGGGAATTGTATTAAAAGTGTTACCTTTATTAATATTATGAGGAACATTCTGGGTGTTGTAGCTTGCATTCCCAAACATAGTATTTCCTGGAGTAGCAAATGGAGTGGTCGAAGTGTTAGCCTGCATCGGGATAAAGTCTCCCTGGTGTACCTCAGAGGATCCTGCAAACTGCTGAGTCTGAGCAAATGGTTGCTGAGGATTAGAGAATCCTGGTGAAGGTACTCCTGAGGATCCTGCCTATTGCTGAAATCCTAAGAATACCGCCTGCCGATAAGGACCTGAGGATCCCGTCTGATGGAACAATCCTGAGGACCCGGACTGTTTAAACAATCCTGAGGATCCTCCTTGCTGCGACAATCCTGAGGATCCTGCATGTTGAAAAGGCCCAGCAGAGGATGCATGCAAGTATCCTCGGGATCTAGATGAGTGCAATCCTGCAGACCCTGAGTGCTGGAAAAATGAGGATCCAGAGTTGTATGCCATGGTCGACTCCGGACGTACCAATCCTGAAGATCCTGGAGGAGTGAAATCCAGAGATCTCGGGACTAGTGGTGTGAATTCTTCCACCGGCTTCTTGGCTTTCTTGATATGTTCCAGTTCTTTCACGAGCATCTAGTTGGTCTTGTTCTGGCAATCCATCTGTTCCTGTAACTGTCTATACATAGGCAGAAGGTCGTTGTTAGATACCATAATGGGATCCTGGGGAGACGGTCTCGATTCTGAGAACACGGGAGTAGCTGGTTTCTTCTGTGTGTTGTCAGGTTTCTTTTTGATACCACCAGCAGGAGGAGGAGGCATATGAGGCCTCATAGAGGAACCTGAATCTACGGCAGAAGAGGAAACATTCTTCGGTTGGGAAGACATGTTGTGGATGTTGAAAGTAGGGTTTAATTTGAGGGTTAATAATGATCAAAGCACCGTTTGCCCCACGGTGGGCGCCAAATTGTTTCGGTCAAAAATTAAAAAAGTAATTTTGTGATCAAATTCGTATGTGAGGTAGAGTGCTTGATCGAAAATATGGTGAACACAATGATTTGATTTTGAGGGAAAAAGCCCTTGATCTTGAGGATCGCCGGCACAAAAAACCTCTGGACGGTGAAAACTATCACCGTCTATTTATTAGTAATAAAAAAATTGATTACAAGTGTTGGAGCTGATAATCGATCAGTTGCTAAGAGTTACAGTGAGTTTCAGTAGCTATGAGTGCGAGGTGTGTATTCTAAATGATCAATTCAGCTCGTTTAAATAAAGAAAAGAATACAACTGAAATTCCGAGATATCCAGAATAAACCCTAGACTATGTCTTCCACTATTCGTTGCTTCCCACGTTTGAGTTGACGAAGCCTCATAAATAACCATTGTAATCCCACGTCTCTTATCAGCACATTAAACACGTGGTTATATCTGCAAAACAAACAGAATAATAAAGAACAATTGAATTAGCGAAATGTAATCCTCAGAATACTTGCACCGGCAGGATAGATTGAAATCCTTAACTCATGATCAATCCCGAGGATAAAATTCCGCTCCCAGCAGTTTCTTTAGCTAGCTTCTTAGCTGCGGAGAAGGAAGTGCCGCATATGTCTGATCCTTCGCAGATGAAGTTGATCACTTGAGCATCTGGTGGGGGTGGAGTTGCTTTTTGAGGAACCTCTTCAGGATCCTGGATCCTGGACTTCTTTCTTCCCAATAGTTCCTTAAAATGGCCCTTACTCAGGAGGTATCCAATTTCCGTCCTCAAACCGATGCAATCATCCGTCATGTAGCCAAAATCCTCATGGAAAGCACACCATTTGGACTTGTCTCTGAAGGCGGTTGACTTCTCGTTCTTTCGGGGCCATCTTGCTTTTCCCTTAGATCCTTCATGGCACAAATCAAGCCATGGGTATCTACGGAGAAGCAATACTCTGAGATGCTGGGATAATCTTCATCATCATTATCTCCTTCTTCAACTGCTCGAACGTTTTGATTGTTGAATTTGGAGTACGGCTTCGTGTTGTTGTTTCTGTATGAGGATCCTTTATTCTTGTCAGGGGATTCTTGCTTCGTTTGAGCCCCCAATCGTTTTTGGATCCTTTTGTCGTCTTCCAGCCGTATGAACCTTAGTGCTCTGTTCCTTACTTCATCTAAGGACCTGCAGGGGGTTATAACAAGATCATCATAAAAGGGGAGCTCCTCCGAAGTCCCATCTTGAATGCTTCAACAGCAGTAGCCATGTCAAGATTGGGGATTTCTAGAGCTTCCCTGCCAAACCTCGTAATGAAATCCCTAAGGGTTTCATCACTAGGTTGGATAACTCGGTTTAAATCACTAGTTAAATTCTCAAATTTCCCACTACAGGAAAATTGACTGTTGAACAAGTTAACTAGGTGTGAGAAAGAAGTAACTGAAAATGGAGGAAGACTTAGCAGCCATTTTAATGCTGATCCTATCAGTGTGGATCCGAAGCCCTTGCATAGGCAGGTTTCCTTGAGTCTCTCAGGAATAGGATTGATCTCCATCCTTTCCCTATATTGAGCTACATGCTCCTCAGGATCAATGGTCCCATCATAAGTCTTTATGTTAGGGGTCTGGAATCGCTTTGTGATTTCAGCATCAAAGATAGGTGGAGCAAATATCGATAACTTGTGGCTTCCCTCCGGTATCTCGGGGATTGGACGTATCACCCTGGGAATGCTGGATATCATATCCTTAAGTTTCTGCAGTTCCTTAGCCATGTCTTGGTTGATACCTGCATCCTACATGGTACCATGATTAGCATTTAAGGATATAGGATCATACGTATTACCTCTTTGTTGTGTAAAGGTCGGCATTCCAGAAGAATGGTTGAGATAAGAAGCGTCTGCTACAGGAGTTGGTCCGCCAGAGGCAATGGTCTGCATAGGGATTATATCTCCGTCATGGACTTCCGAGGATCGCTGGTGTTGAACTCTTGAGAATCCTTGATCCTGAAAGAAGGATCCTTGATTATGGACGAAGGATCCTAGCGGTTGGGAGTTGAAGGATCCTTAAAGATAAGATCCGGAGGATCCTGGTTGAAGGATCAATGGTACCTGCTGAAAGGTTAAGGATCCTTGAGCTGGTTGACCCATGGATCCCTGGTGAAGGATAGATGATTCTTGCTGAAAAGTCGAGGATCCCTGAGCATGTTGACCCATGGATCCCTGGTTAAGGATGGATGATCCTGGTTGAAAAATCGAGGATCCTTGAGTTTGTAGACCCATGGATCCCGGTTGAAAGATGGATGATCCTTGAGTGGGTTGAGCCAAGGATATCGGAGTGTTAAAATCCAACATCCTGGGCATCAAGGGAGTTTGATCCTCCGCTGGTCTCTTAGTCTTTTTAGATCTTCTATCTCACGAAGGATCTTCTGGTTGGTCTTGTTCTGCTGCTCCATGTAAGCCTTAACCTGTGAAAACATAGAGGAAACATCATTGTTAGTATTAACAACCGAAGCAGCAGCAGTGGTTTTCGAGCTCTGGAAGACTGGTAGTTGCGTCTTGTTTCTAGCAGCACCAGCCCGTGGTGCTCCCGTGATTGGAGGAGGCATCGGCGACAAAGTTCTTGATGAGAGAGGAACTGAAGACGGCTTGGTTTATGAAGCAGAGGTTGACTGAAAGGCCATTGATAGTGATATGGGTATGAAAGGTCGAAAATTGATAGGAAGTAATCTGGATTATAGCACCAATTTCCCCACAGTGGGCGCCAAATTATTTTGGACAAAAATCATCTAAGGATAATGTATCCAAATATGTAATTGTGAGGTATAGTGCTATGGGATTAACAACGATTGTATAAACAAAATAGGATTGAACAACGTGATTTGTTGCGAGAAAAAGCCCCTTGATCTTGTTTAGATCAAAGGAAAAAAACCCCGGGTGACGAAAATTGTTTATCAACACTTTATTAAAAACAAAAAAAAGGTTACAATGGGTGGAGTTTATGATCAACGAATACAATAATGCTAAGTGAATGTTGTTTTGGATAAAAATCTGCTAAGGATAATGTATCCAAATCTGTTATGTGAGGTTTAGTGCTAAAATGATAACAACGAATATATTAACGAAATGGAGATGAACATCGTGATTTGTTGCGAGGAAAAACCCCTTGATCTTGATTAGATCAAAGGAAAAAAACCCCGGGTGATGACAAATCGTCTATCACCACTTTATTAATGTAAAAGTCGGGTTACAATGGGTGGAGTTTATGATCAATGAATACAATAATGCTAAGTGTGTGTGTTCTGCTATAGTTTGCTCTGAGAATAGATAGTGAACATGTTGTCTCTGCCTAATTGATCATAAACTCATTTAAATAGGAAAATAATAACAAATATCCCTATTTTTTAGCCTTGAATTAAGCCATTCCTTCATTGTAATTGTTTCCTTTATTATCCACTTGGTTTGTTGACTTGATTGTGAGATTATAGGTTGGACTTAGTCACTAGCCGTTATACCTACCAAAAATATCAAGATAACAAAGGAAAATCGTTAATAATTAATAAGTACTGAGGATCATTGATCTTGACAGGATCTGCAACATATTCCAAGGATAATTGATCCATATTATATGCTAGGATAACATATCCACAGTGTCAAATTTCCGTGCACTAACAATTGCCCCCAAAATGGCGGTTGTGATAAGATCACAACTGTCATTTTGCCTTTGAAATCAAACTTCCTGCAAAACAGATGAGATTTGACAAGCTGGGTATAATTGTCATATATCAATGGAGTTTCCTTGGGAACTTCCTTACGGCTGTATATCCAACACCATTAAGTTACCATAAGTGTTGATCCTTCTGTGATCCTTGTAATTGAACTTAGGATACCTGATGCAAATAACTTATGATATTAACTGGGATTAAACCCAACAAACCAGGGACAAGCCCAAATAAAATGGGGACAAGCCCGTGCAACTTGGGACAAGCCCGTGTAACTGGGGAAAAGCCCCATGAACTGGGGACAAGCCCAAAAAAACTGGGGACAAGCCCAAACTGGCAACTGGCCCAAAGATACGGATGTTAACTGGGGACTTGCCCAAACCGGGATTTAGCCCAAACGTGAGATAACATGAAAAAGTTATAAACCGGTGGTATGGTACGTCTACCATAAATCGTAGGATCCTTCATATAGCAGAAGACAACAAAATTGTCAACCACTAAACGTGTACTGGTCTCGCTGCCCCGGACTATACGTTGTATAGCGTGCGCTCTAGGCGAGAGTGCAGAAACTCTAATTTAAAAGAAAGGTGAAAACCTTTAAACCTTGGAAGATATGACTATCGGGGGTCATACCTTAATCGTGGGCTAGGCCAAGGGAAATAGTAAAGTACCTTAAGTGTGAGGGAGAGGTACCCAACCTCTTAGACATTGAACCTCTTATTGAAATCTGCATTGTTATTTAAAACTTGGAAAAAGACAAACGTTAAAAATATATTATCCTTAAATTAATAAGAATCTGAAATGAATAAGTGATCGGATAGATATTACCAATTTCAGGATCCTTGATCCTTCTGAGGATACTTGATCCTGATTAGAAAAAGTATTCCTTAAGATGAATAGCATTCCATGCTCTTGGTAACCTGTTGCCTTCCATAGTCAGCAGGTGATATGCTCCCTTTCTGGCTTCTGACTCGATTAAGTAGGGGCCTTCCCACTTAGGTGCTAGCTTTCCATCTGCTGGATTAGTTGTGTTTTGGAAGGCTTTCCTCAAAACTAGATCTCCTTCTTGAAATATTCGAATCCTGATATTCTTGTTGTATGCCCCAGCTACCCTTAGTTGATATGCTGCCATTATGATCTTAGCTAGGTCTCTGAGCTCATCAACAGTATCCAGGTCTTGAAGAAGAATATCTTTGTTGGCGTGAGGATCACGGATGCTTGTTCTGGCAGTAGGAACCACCATCTCCGTAGGGATTACAGCTTCTGAGCCAAACACCAATGAAAAGGGTGTGTGACTTGTTGCATTCTTTGGTGTTGTTCTATCAGCCCAAAGAACATATGATAGCTCTTCGGCCCACTTGCCTTTCTTGGATCCTAGTATCTTCTTCAAGTTGTTGATAATAATCTTGTTACTTGATTCTGCTTCACCATTAGCTTAAGGATGAATTGGTGTGGAGGTAATCATCTTAATGCCCCAACTGTCACAAAAGTTAGTGGTTCTTTTCCCGATAAACTGGGAACCATTGTCACAAATAATTTCTGAAGGGATACCAAATCTAGTAATAATATTTCTTTTAATGAAGGATATCACCTCTTTTTCACGGACTTGAACAAAAGCTTCTGTTCTATCCACTTTGAAAAGTAATAAGTCATTGCAAGCATGAATACTTTTCCTCCTGGCGCTTTAGGTAGCTTACCTACAATATCCATGCCCACTTCATGAAAGGCCATGATGAGGATATAGGATACATAGGCTCTGTTGGCTGATGCAAAATATTGCCATGTATTTGACATGAATCACACTTCTTTGAGTACTCCATGGCGTCTCTGACATTTCACAGCCCATTTGGCCATCCTTCCTGACAATTCTGGTTTTCTAAGCACATTCTTAACAGGATAATTAGTTCTCAAAATAATAGTATGTGTTTCAAAATAGTGTCTCAACTTGGTTGAGGCCATAATTAAAGCAAGAATTAATTTTTCAAGGTGAGAATACCTGACCTCTGCATCAAACAGGCTTTTACTT